>NW_020538040.1:2679173-2714304 GCF_003426905.1 Ctenocephalides felis | reverse complement strand
AAAAGTGCTCCCGTACAGTCACAGTCTAAACGCATTTGCAAACAATTCTGTGCGACATTTTCACTTGTACTGTGCTTAGCTTGGCGGCATTTTCACATTTTTCAATAGTTTTCCTGTCACAAAATTGGAAAAGTGCTCCAGTACATAAACAGTCTACACGCACTTGGGTAAAACATTTGTACCATGGCGGCGCTTAGACTGTGCTTAGCCTGGGTAACTTTTTGAATTATTAATCCAAAATTACAAATTAGGAAAAAGGCTCCAGTAAAGTCACATTCTAAATGCAAGTACATATTATGCTTGTTTGAAGTTGGCACTCAGACTGTGCTTATTATTAGTATTGGAATTTTTTAACTTAAAATACTATTCTTTTCATAATTTTTATATAAAATGAGGAAGATGCTCCGGTAAAGTCACATTCTAAACGCCCTTGCAAATATATTTGTACCAGGTTGTCACTTAGGCTGTGACAAATAGGTAATTTTTCGAATTTTTTAACCCAAAGTTTGCGATTCTATAATTTACATATAATTCGAAAAGTGCTCCAGTAAAATCACATTCCAAACGCCTTTGCGAATATATTTGTACCATGTTGTCACTTAGACTGTGCATAGAGGCACATTTTTTACTTTTTTCAATAATTTTCACAAATTTAAAAAAGTTCTAAAGTCACATTCTAAATTCAATTGTTAATATATTTGTGAGAAGTTGTCACTTAGATTGTGCCTAGGCGGACACATTTTTCATTTTTTTGCTGATTTGTTGTCTTTACATAAAAATTATTGTAATTTTATACAAATTAGGAAAAATTCTCTAGTAATGTCACAATCTAAATGCAATTACTAATATATTTGTTTGGAAATGTCACTTAGACTGTGCTTAGTTTGGGTATATTTTTCAACTTTCAAACCGAAATTTTTATTTTATTTCTATAATATAATTTACATAAAATTTTAAAAGTGCTCCCGTACAGTCACAGTCTAAACGCATTTGCGAATAATTCCGTGCGACATTTTCACTTGTACTGTGCTTGGCTTGTCGGCATTTTCACATTTTTCAATAGTTTTTCTGTCACAAAATTGGAAAAGTGCTCCAGTACATAAACAGTCTAAACGCACTTGGCTAAACATTTGTACCAGAGTGGCGCTTAGACTGTGCTTAGCCTGGTATTTTTCGAATTTTTTGACACACACACAGCCATTTAGTTTCTGAGGTATGCCCATTAAAAATGTTCAGAAACCTTCAAAACGTCGAGAAATGCAAAAATATGCATTTTCGATTTTCGGCTCATTACTATAATTACCCTACGGGAAGTTAATAAATACTATTTTCAACTACTTTTAGCTATTTAAAAAAATTTAGTAATATAATAAAAGATATATAGTACAATTTTATATGTATTTCGGAACTCTTAGTGAATCGCACAATGGCTACATCCATTAATAATTCTGCAATGCTAACAATGCAAACAATACGGATTAACCATAGCGTACTGTTATATTGATTAATTGTCAAATGCGACTAATTAAGATTATCCCTCGTAGATTATATAATATATTACTACTACCCCTAGTGGTGGCCAATTGCCTATCGGCAAGTCCCTAAACTTTATATATAAATAGGTTGCTCGTCAGTAGAGTCCTTTTTCTATCTCATTTTAGTTTGCTCGTCACTAGAGTCCTATATTGTTTCGTATAAATCATGTATTTAATGTTGCACGTCAGTAGAGTCCCTTTTTGTCACATATTTTGTTTTTTATAAATATAATTGTTTTTTGCTCGCCAGTAGAGTCCTTTTTTATATCTAGCAATTTTTTTTAACTAAATAAATATCAATTTGCTCGTCAGTAGAGTTCATTTATTTGTTTTCAGTTTGCTCGTCAGTAGAGCCCTTTTTTTGTTTGAATATAAAGTTTCTTTTTTGCTCGTCAGTAGAGTCCTTTTTTTGCTTGAATATAAAACTTCTTTTTTGCTCGTCAGTAGAGTCCTTTTCCTAAAATCCAGATTCGATTTACGATTCAAATACTCAATTTGCTTGTCAGTAGAGTCCTTTTGTTGAAATTTAAATATGTTGCTCGTCAGTAGAGTCCCTTTCGCATTTGTCTGTCTCATTTTTAATTTGCTCGTCAGTAGAGTCCCTTTTGCCTCATTTTTATTTTGCTTGTCAGTAGAGTCCCTTTTGTCTTATTTTTCAGTTTGCTCGTCAGTAGAGTCCCTTTTCATTTTCTTTTTCAGTTTGCTCGTCAGTAGAGTCCCTTTTCATTTCTTTTACGGTTTCTATAAAGTCCCTTTTTAGATTTATTTTAATTTGCTCGTCAGTAGAGTCCTTTTTTATCCGTGTGTCTTATTTTTAATTTGCTTGTCAGTAGAGCCCTTTTTAGTTGTGTGTTTTATTTTTAATTTGCTCGTCAGTAGAGTCCCTTTTTTATTTCTTTCACAGTTTCTGTAAAGTCCCTTTTTCGATTTATTTTAATTTGCTCGTCAGTAGAGTCCTTTTTTTATTCGTGTCTTATTTTTAATTTGCTTGTCAGTAGAGTCCTTTTTAGTTGTGTGTTTTATTTTTAGTTTGCTCGTCAGTAGAGTCCCTTTTTATTTCTTTCACAGTTTCTGTAAAGTCCCTTTTTGTTCCGATTTATTTAATTTGCTCGTCAGTAGAGTCCTTTTTTTATTCGTGTCTTATTTTTAATTTGCTTGTCAGTAGAGTCCTTTTTAGTTGTGTGTTTTATTTTTAGTTTGCTCGTCAGTAGAGTCCCTTTTTTATTTCTTTCACAGTTTCTGTAAAGTCCCTTTTTCGATTTATTTTAATTTGCTCGTCAGTAGAGTCCTTTTTTTATTCGTGTCTTATTTTTAATTTGCTTGTCAGTAGAGTCCTTTTTAGTTGTGTGTTTTATTTTTAGTTTGCTCGTCAGTAGAGTCCCTTTTTTATTTCTTTCACAGTTTCTGTAAAGTCCCTTTTTCGATTTATTTTAATTTGCTCGTCAGTAGAGTGCTTTTTTTATTCGTGTCTTATTTTTAATTTGCTTGTCAGTAGAGTCCTTTTTAGTTGTGTGTTTTATTTTTAGTTTGCTCGTCAGTAGAGTCCCCTTTTTTATTTCTTTCACAGTTTCTGTAAAGTCCCTTTTTCGATTTATTTTAATTTGCTCGTCAGTAGAGTGCTTTTTTTTCGTGCGTCTTATTTTTAATTTGCTCGTCAGTAGAGTCCCTTTTTATTTTCATTTTCAGTTTGCTCGTCAGTAGAGTCCCTTTTGTCTTATTTTTAATTTGCTCGTCAAATATATAAATAAATATATATAAAGCGAGAGGTTTTTCTTCAGATGGTGATATCACAATAATATCATAAAATTGTTTCTTGGACAGTTTTATTGAAAAATGTTTTTGTTTAGAGAGCATACGTTTCGGGTGTTGATTTGACCCATCTTTAGTGCTACAATTAAATATTTCAGGGTTACAAATTAAAACAATATAAACAATACATAATTACAGACAAAAATATTTATTTTATTTAATTACTGGATGGATGGCCAAGAAACAATTTTATAATATATATAATATATATTATATATATATATATATATATATATATATATATATTTAAAATTGTGTTTTTCTCCTCAAATTACACACGGCTATTAATTATAAAAAAATAGTTTCAAGTAAGAAACCCGAGAAGATGCATTATAGCACCCCATAACACTTAAGGGCTGTAACTGTAGAACTGTAGGCGAAAATAATAAAGAACTCTACCATAGAGTGGCGAGACGGTGGAGCAGTCGAGCGATACTTGCGAAATAAAAAACCAAAACATGTAAGAGATAATTTAGAAGACGTGGTTTAAAATAAAAAAAAGCGAAGCAAACTAATAGGGTTACGCACAAACTATTTACCCAATTTCTAATATTTTTTGCTATTTTAAAGTATACCGAGTTGCTGTGGAGTGTCACAATTCAGACAACAATACAGATAATTCAATTTAATACAAATTCACCGAATATTTCATTATTTTTGGACAAACGGTTTAAAAGTTACAAGAGATGTAACAAAAGTAGACCATTGGGTTGCGAAACTCGCAATTCTATATAAGTCAAAACATTTTACTTCAAATATAGACATGTGGGGTATCAAATAAAAGGTCTCGACGAACACAATCTAAAAATTATACTTAACTAAACACTCTACAAATCTACAGGGTTCCGTACACAATATTTATTTGATTCATAATACAATATTTTGCAATTTTAAATATACAAAGTTGCTGTAGGGCGAAAATGCACTAGTAGATATTATAAAGCAATTAATTTGACACAAATTTGCCAAATAAACCATGCATTTTGGATAAACGGTTCAAAAGTTATAAGAGATGTAACAAAAGTAGACCATTGGGTTGCTGAACTCGAGAACAAACATAAGTCAGAAAGTTTTACTTCAAATATAGGCATGTGGGGTATCAAATGAAAGGTCTCGTCAAACACTATTCAAATATATTAAATAAAACATACTTAATAACCCTATAGGATGCGGTACAGTACATTTACTCAATGCTCGATGTTCATTTTTGTCATTTAAAGAATGCTGGGGTGCTCTAGCGTTCTTACATATTAGAAGATGTTATTTATAATTTAATTTAGAACAAATTTGCCGAATATTTCATTTACTTCGGACGAACGGTTCAAAAGTTACAAGCGATTTGATGAAAGGTAAACCAATGGGTTGCAGAATTCGGGATTAAATGTGAGTAAAGAAGTTTTACTTCAAATATAGGCATGTAGGGTATCAAATGAAAGGTCTCGACGAGCACTATCCAAGTATCATAGTAACAATCACAACAAAACAGTATGGTTCAATATAAATCATTTATGTAATATCTTTTATCAATTTTTGCATAATGTTGAAAATAACGTAATTTAGCATAACTTCATCAAATATACCAATAACTTTGGACGAACGGTTCAAAAGTTACAAGAAATGTAACGAAAGTAGACCATTGGGTTGCTGAACTCGGGATTAAACATGAGTTAAAACGTTTTACTTCAAATATAGGCATGTGGGGTATCAAATGAAAGGTCTCGACGAGCTGAACTCAAATATGATATAGACAGACATGATGCGCGTACAGGGTTCCGTACAACCTTTATTTTCAATATTCAACTTCGCCAAAAATTGTTCAAAATTGTCCAAAATAGTTAGAAATTGGAAAAAAACGTCGTAACAAGTCTAAAATAGCTTACAGGGATATGGAATAGTCCAAAATATTTAGAAAAAATTGGCTAAAAAAGTGTGAAATGGTCAAAAATCAACAAAAATTAAACAGTCAAAAAATCAAAAACAATTCCAAAACATTTTTCCATCCCCACATTATCACAAAAAAACCTTTAACAGCCCCCCCTTTTTGTTAAACCTTGCGTAACGCATCTCTACACCTCTCCACACCTAACCCTCAGCCTCTCCTCCTGTCCTGAATTATTTCTATCAATGTTTCGGTGCTGATAAGCGAGAAACGGTTTTGCTCCAATACATTTCGACCCTCATCCTACCCTTCGCTCGATTTTTACCTACAATGGGTGGAGAACGCTCCACCGGAAAAATATAAGAGAACATATGGGAATGTGTGTGTGTGTGTGTTTTTTTTCAATTTTTTGGAGGTATGTGGAAAACTATTAGAGATAGAGCAAAAGTGTTTTCGGGTAATTTGTTGAGGATTAAATTATCTGTATTTTTAGGTTATAAAAAGTGTGGGTTAATTTGGAAATTGACCACGAAAATTGTGGTTAAATGTGGTAAATGCAGTAAAGTTGTATGGTGTGCTAACGTATATTTGTTTAGTATTTATTACATAACTTTTGAAATATCTAATTTATCTTAAAACAAAATTATCTATATTTTTGGGTAAAATAAAATATGGGTACTTATGTAAATTAACCGCGAAAATTGTGGTCAAACTGTGGTATGTATATAAGGATTTTTAAAGTTTGGAACAAAATTTTGCAAAAAATAATCTTGAAAGTGACGGTTTAATTTATTATATTAGTTGCAACGAGTGCAAATTTTTGTTCGTGAATTTTGTTCTAGATATTTCAAAGATAACAATAGTGTTATATACTGTTAGAAAGCTAATAAAATTATCTAAAAATCTGTATATAACGTTTCAAAACTTTACGAACAAAATTATTTTAGAAAAATCATTGAAATTCAAACTTCAGTATTTAGTTATTAGACATTGGTGGACTTTATAGGTCGCATTTTTCTACATTTACGTTTATATTGCTAAAATTTGTCCTACAACAAATACATTATTATATATCGTTAAAAAGCTAATAAAATTATCTACAAATCTGTATATAACGTTTCAAAAGTTTACGAACAAAATTATTTTAGAAAAATCATTGAAATTCAAACTTCAGTATCTAGTTATTAAACATTGGTGAACTTTATAGGTCGCATTTTTCTACATTTACGTTTAAATTTGTTCTATAACAAATATATTATTATATATCATTAAAAAGCTAATAAAATTATCTAAAAATCTGTATATAACGTTTCAAAACTATACGAACAAAATTATTTTAGAAAAATCATTGAAATTCAAACTTCAGTATCAAGTTATTAGACATTGGTGGACTTTATAGGTCACAATTTTCTACATTTAAGTTTAAAATTTGTTTTACAAAACATATTATTATATATCGTTAAAAAGCTAATAAAATTATCTACAAATCTGTGTACAACGTTTCAAAACTTTACGAACAAAATTATTTTAGAAAAATCATTGAAATTCAAACTTCAGTATCTAGTTATTAGACATTGGTGAACTTTATAGGTCGCATTTTTCTACATTTACGTTTAAATTTGTTCTATAACAAATATATTATTATATATCGTTAAAAAGCTAATAAAATTATCTAAAAATCTGTATATAACGTTTCAAAACTTTACGAACAAAATTATTTAAGAAAAATCGGTAAAATCAAACTTCAGTATCTAGTTATTAAACATTGGTGGACTTTGGCTAAAATTTGTTTTACAACTTATATATTATTATATATCGTTAGAAAGCTAATAAAATTATCTGCAAGTCTATAGTATATAACAAGTCTATGATATACAATATATCTACAAGTCTATAATATAACAATTTAGCTCGTTTCAAACAAAATTTTGTACAAAATTCTTCAAACTTTGATATCAAAATAACTTGATAATTTTTCTTCTCATTGTAGTTGAAAGTCGAAATTGACGATTTGTCACTATTTGTATCTATAACTTGTAAATTATTTATTTTATTTAAAAACAATTTAAGACAAAATCAAAGATAAATGAATTATCAACGTTTTTTGCTAAGATAATATGTGGGTAATTATTTATTAACCACTATATTGTGGTTGAAAATAAGTATGTTAATAATCGTGTTTAAATACATTTGTAAGAGGTGGTACATTTTCGTCACTTTTTGGTACATAACTTTAAAAGTATCTTATATAGCACAAAGGTATCTTTAGCCAAAATAAAGATAATTGAAATATCTATATTTTTGTCTAAGATATTATGTGGGTAACGTTATTTTTTAACCACAAAAATGCGTTTAAATACTGACATTAAATAATACTTATGTAACGTTCGACGTGATACTTTTTCATATTTTAGCATATAACTCGCAAATTATATCTAAAAACCATCTTTGGCAAGATTAAAGATAATTAAATTATCTATATTTCTATCTAATATTGTTTATATACTTGTAGAACCATTTACCTAAGGAAAACGCGTTTGAATATCGTTTCATACTAAAAAAAAGTCGATATGCTCAATAATACACTTTAGCTCCAATTTTTATTTATTATAAGATTAAATTTATTAATTTTAATATTAAAAATTAATTTTACGTTGACATCATATAAGACAAAATTAAAGATAATTTAATTATCTTTTACCGCGTCTAATACTGTTTTAAGATAAAATAAATAATTTAAGATTTAATAAAAAAATACTATTATATATTATTATAAGTAAAGAGATTTTATAAAAAGCTGAATTAAAACAGAAAAAATAGCAAAAAATAAATTCTGACTAACGTCGACTTATTAAAACATTTCCATAGAAAATTAGCGAGTTCTGAAAGCTCGTTAATAATACTTTGCACAAGAATTTATAGCTGTAAAAGCTATAAAAGCTATAAAGCTGTAGGAGACAGGTGTGATGGTAAAGAATATTTTGGTATTTTTGAAAATGATTTTTGGGTTAATGGTGAGAGATAGGGGTATATTGTGTTAGAGGAATTTGTAGATAATTTGATTATCTTTAATCATCCTGAAAATTGTTTTTAGATCACTTAGATAATTGTGGAGTTATGGCCAAAATTGCACCAAAATTTTCCGTTGCGCTTGTAGTATGTTTCAGTATAAAATAATATTCAAACGCGATTTTCTTAGATAAATTGTTCTACATGTATATAAACTGTATTAGATAAAAATGTAGATAATTTTATTACCTTTTTTAAGAGTTATCTCCAAAATTGTACCAAAATGTTTCATTGAGCTTTAGGTCTATCTTAGAATAAACTAATATTTAACCAACAAAACTACTAATATAAAACGACACTTAATTTTGATACCAAAGTTTGAATTTTTTTGTGAATAATTTTGTGCCAAACGTACTAAATTGTTATATACAGAATTGTAGATAATTTTATTAGCTTTCTAACGATATATAACAATATATTTGTTGTAGAACAAACTTTAGCAGTATACACGTAAATGTAAAAAACTGCGACCTGTAAAGTCCAACAAAGGCTGATAACTAGATACAAAAATTTGAATATTTTTCTTAAATAATTTTGTTCGTAAAGTTTTGAAACGTTATATACAGATTTGTAGATAATTTTATTAGCTTGCTAACAGCATATAACACTATTGTTATATTTAAAATATCTAGAACAAAATGCACGTGCAAATAAAAATTTACACTCGTTGCAACTAATATCATAAATTAACCAGTCAATTTTAAGATTATTTTTTGCAAAATTTTTGTTCCAAACTTCAAAAATCCTTATATATATATATATATATATATATATATATATAAGAATTTTTGAAGTTTGGAACAAAAATTTTTTTATATATATATATATATATATATATATATATATGTATGTATAAAGTTTTCCTCCAAAGGTTTACTTTGCAATCAATCATCTCAAAACAAACACAACAACCGCATACGAAATTTCAATGCGGTGGAGACGCCGCGTAGAAATGCAAATATTTAGAAATTTATTACAAACACACATTCACAGGATATGAGATACTGTACAAATATACAAAATATAATGTGGTGAAGTAAAAAGAGATTTGTGAATTTAAAAAATCATTGAAGATTGTAAATAATCATAAATATAAATATAAAACTGTGAAAGTTTTATAAATAAAAATATAATATTACAAAAGTTATATAAAAAAAGTCTGACGAGGGAACGGAATGTATAAAATTGTGATTGTATTACCAAGGAAATAACTACTAGATTTTCAGAACACGATTTAATCAATTTTACTTTAGTTTATGTCTCAGAAACATCTCATATAATAATCACACAAATTAAATTAATTAATAATCTGAATGTCTGTAAGTTATTTTATTTATATCGTGTCATACGATTCAGAACGACTTGAAACTTGAAATAAATTTTACTTGAGTTTATGTTTCAGAAACATCTCATACAATAATCACACAAATTAAATTAATTAATAAATTGAATGTCTGTAATTTAGTTTATTTATATCGTGTCATACGATTCGGAACGACTTAAAATAACAAAAAAACCTAAATTAAAATTAAATTATTAACAAGTTCTATGCAATTACTACATGTTCCATCTAGTGGAGGACTACAAACCAACCCTTTAGCATTTATACGAACCCAAATGTACAACTTGTATTAACGACTTGTTCTAGTACAATTTATATTAGAGCACACAAAATTTGGTTTTTCAAAGCATAGTTGTTAAGAATGCCTCTGTGAGGTATTAGGGAAATTTATAGCTACTGTTGTAAGCTACAAATTAACTAAAGACAGCTCTTAGCTAGCATAGCTAGTTTAGAGGTTATGATAAAAATAGCAAAACAATGTCCTTGTGCTTGTTCTGGTACAAATTTATATTAGAGCACACAAAATTTGGTTTTTCGAAACAAAGTTATTAAGAATGTCCTTGTGAGGTATTAGAAAAATTTGTAGCTAGTGTTTCAAGCTACAAATTAGCTAAAGACAGTTCTTAGCTAGCATAGCTAGTTTAGAGGTTATAGTAGAAAATGTGAAAATGTGTCCTGGTGCTTGTACTAGTACAATTTATATTAGAGCACACAAAATTTGTTTTTTCGACGAATAGTTGTTAAGAATGTCCTTGTGATGTGTTAGGGAAATTTGTAGCTAGTATTTTAAGCTACAAATTAGCTGAAAATAGTTCTCAACTAGCTTAGCTAGTTTTGAGGTTATGGTGCAAAATGTAAAAATGGGTCTTTGTTCTTGTATTAGTAAAATGTTATCAAGCGCACACAAAATTTGTTTTTTCCAAGCAAAGTTATTAAGAATGTCCGTGTGAAGTATTAGAGAAATTTGTAGCTAGTTTTTTGAGTTACAAATTAGCTAAAGATAATTCTTAGCTAGCATAGTTAGTTTAAAAGTTACAGGAAAAACAATAAATGCGTATCATAATCCTGGTACTGACAAAAATTTAGTGAAAGTACTGTAAAAGTGAATTTGCAAGTAAATTATCCAACATATCCAAATATAGTGTTAGATGAAGTTAAAGACAATACTATAAACTATAATTTTGCTAAAGATTGCTCTTGGTTAGCTTATTTAGTTTCAAAGTTACAGCTATAAAACTGTAGAAATGTCTAAGTACTAGTACTACCAAAATATACGTGAATGGCTTGAGAATTTTGCATTTACCAGATAATTATTAAAGTCGACTTAGCGTTGTATGAAAACACCTTGTAGCTAGTTTTTTGAGCTACAAATTAGCTAAAGATAGTTCTTAGTTAGCATAATTAGTTTGGAAGTTATAGCACAGAAAGTAAGAAAATGTCTTGATACTAGCACTAACAAAAGTTTAGTAGGTGCACTGAAAATTGGGGTTTTGTACAATAAATATTACAAATTTTGCAAAATTGTTTTAGACAGAGTTATAGCTACTTCTCTTAGCTACAAATTAGCTAAAGATTGTTCTTAGTTAGCATAATTAGTTTGGAAGTTATAGCACAGAAATTAAGCAAATGTCTTGATACTTGTACTGGCGAAAGTTTAGTGGGTGCACTGAAAATTGGGGTTTTGTAAGATAAATACTACAAATTTTGCAAAATAGTTTTAGACAAAGTTATAGCTAGTTCTCTTAGCTACAAATTAGCTGAATCCAATTTTTAGTTAGCACAATTAGTTTAGAAGTTATAGCAAAAAAAGAATACACAAGTCCCAGTGCCTGTACTAGCAAAAACTTAATGTGTGCACTAAGAATCTCCATTTTGCAAGATAACTATTAAAGATATCTCAGTACAATATTAGATAAATTTGTAGCTAGTTTTTTAGGCTACACATTAGCTAAAAACTGATTTTAGTTAGCCTTATTAGTTTGGATGCTATAGCTAAAATATTAAACACAAGTCCTAATGATGTACTGATAAAAAGTTTTCAAGGGCTGTACAAAATTAGATTTACCAAGATAAATAGAAAAGATATTTTAGTATAGTGTTAGACATAATTGTAGCTAATTCTTTAAGCTACAAATTAGTTAAAGATAGTGCTTAGCTAGCATAGATAGTTCGGAAGTTATAGTAAAACAAGTAAAACAATGTTCTAGTTCTAATATCAATCATCTGTTGGTACATTTTTTTGGATTTTTGCCAAAATTTTGCAAAATATGCTTGACAAATAAAATATTTTTGGAAATTCGTATAAACAAATACTTCATCTTTATTTTATCCAAATAAACTAATTATTAATTGTTTATATTTTAAAAGTTATAACAAACTAAATTTGTAAAATATAAAATCAATTTTGTTAAACAAACCTTGGTGCACCCTTGTGCAAGGTGGTTTGAAACTTGGATAAGCACTGTTGAAGCGTCGCTCCAACAGATGTACGTAGTATAAAATAAGGGTAAATGTATTGTTATATATATATATATATATATATATAAATTAAATAAAAAAATTACCTTTAACTGATGCTGGGGCATCCTCATATCCCTTTGTCTACTGTTAGTTCCAGCAGGAGTCCTATCAGTCTCTGATTCAATTGCCTCCATACAACTTTCAGCCTCTGATAACCATGCCAAAAACTTCTCCAAAGATCTAGATATAAAATATAATTATAATTATATATATATATATATATATATATATATATATATATACAGAAGGGGTTCATATTGTGTGAGGAACTATAGAAAATTCAAGTTGTGCAAAGTTTAACCATTTTTCCTGAACAATTTTGTTCTAAGACTTTTAAATCGTTATATACAGATTTGTATAGAACTTTATTAGCTTTCTAATGATATATAATAATGTATATATGTTCAAATAAATTGTTTTGGAAATTTGAAAAAATATAAAAAAAAATGTAACCAGCAGACATCTTAGTGAACTCAAATAGATACAAATGTCTTTTTAAATTTTAAAGTTTAAATATTTTTTTAATATATATATTTGTTCTGAACGTTTTGAAGTGTTATACACAGTTTTATAGATAATTTAATTAGCTTTCTAATGATATATAATAATGTATATATGTTCAAGTAAATTGTTTTAAAAATTTGAAAAAAAAATATAAAAAAATGTAACCAGCAGACATCTTAGTGAACTCAAATAGATGCAAATGTCTCAGTACTTGATTCTTAAGTTTGAACAATTTTTTAAATATAAATTTGTTCTAAACGTTTTAAATTGTTATACACAAGGTTGTAGATAATTTAATTAGCTTTCTAACGATATATAATAATGTATACATGTTCAAGTAAATTATTTGAGAAATTTGCAAAAATATGAAAAAATGTAACCAGCAGACGTCTTAGTTTACTCAAATAGATGCAAATGGCTTTGTACTTGATTTTGAAGTTTAAATATTTTTTTAAAATTAATTTCGTTCTAAACCTTTTAAATCGTTATATACAATGTTGTAGATAATTTAATTAGCTTTCTAATGATATATAATATATGTTGAAGTAAATTGTTTCAGAAATTTGCAAAAATATAAAAAAATGTAACCATCAGACATCTTAGTGTACTCAAATAGATAAATGACTGAGTACTTGATTTTGAAGTTTAAATAATTTTTTAATATATATTTGTTCTAAACGTTTTAAATTGTTATATACAGATTTATAGATAATTTTATTAGCTTTCTAATGATATATAACAATGTATATATATTTAAATAAATTGTTTAGGAAATTTGAAGAACTATAAAAAAATGTAATTATCTTAGTTTACTCAAATAGATGCAAATGGCTTTGTACTTGATTTTGAAGTTTAAATAATTTTTTTATATATATTTGTTCTAAACATTTTAAATTGTTATATTCGGATTTGTATAGAATTTTATTAGCTTTCTAATGATATATAATAATGTATACATGTTCAAGTAAATTGTTTGAAAAATTTGAAAAAATGTAGCCAGCAGACATCTTTTAGTGTACTCAAATAGATGCAAATGACTTAGTACTTGCTTTTGAGGTTTAAATATTTTTTTAATATATATTTGTTTTAAACGTTTTAAATTTTTATATACAGTATTGTAGATAATTTAATTAGCTTTCTAATGATATATAATACTATATAAATGTTAGAACAAATTATTGACAAAATAGAACCCAGTATAAAAAATGTAAAATGCAAACATCTAAGTTCACATAAATAACTACAAAGGATCAGTATTTAATTTTCAAATTTTAACTATTTTTTTTAAATTAATTTTGTTCTACGAGTTTTAAACTGTTATATGCAGATTTATAGATGATTATATTAGCTTTCTAATGGTAAATAATAATAATAATAATAGGTTTTAATATATTTTAATAAAATACAGGCTTCTATAAATTAATGTCACGAATTGACAAAAACTATACATTTTAATATTAAAGTTAGAAGTTTTTTTTATATAATTTGGTTCCAAAAGTTATAAATCTTTATATACAAATTTAAAGATAATTTGTCAGGCTTTTAATTAATATAAAATACTATATATATGTTTAAATAATGTTTAGAAATATTTAATTCAGAAAATTGAACACAAAATTTAGGTTTTGTAATTCCAAAGTTTAACAAAGTTTAATTGTTTCTGGAAAATTTTGTTCTGCGAGTTTTAAATTGTTATATACAGATTTGTAGATAGTTTTATTAGCTTTTTAGCTATATATAATAATATATAGATGTTGTAACAAAATATTTAAAATATATAAAGATATAAAAAAACACAAAAAACAGGCATTTTCGTAGTAAATTGAGTCGATGTTTTTATAATTTTTATGGCAAAATTTTGTTCGTGGCGATTTCCAATGTTATATACAGATTTGTAGATTATTTTATTAGATTTCTCATGATATATAACACTATATACTTAATTAAACCAATTATTAACAAAATCAATAACAATTTAAAAAAATGTAACCGACAGTAGTTTGAAAAAATGACGTCAAAGAACGCAGTATTTAATTTTCAAATTCAAACATTTTTTTAAAATAATTTTGTTTTGAACGATTTCAAGTCTTATATACAAATTTATTGATAATTTTATTAGCTTTCTAATAATATATAATAATAAAAATTTGTATAAACACATTATAAGTAAATTTGTTCAAACATTTATATATTACTATACATCATTAAAAAGCTTATTAAATTGTGTATAAATCTGCAATTAAAATTTGAAAAGTGTTAGAACAAAAGTTTTGACAAAAATCACTCAAACTTTGCATATTAATATCAACAATTTAATTTTTCGTCACACTTTTTTGAATTTGCTTGATCTGCCAAAAAAATTGTTAAAACATTTATATATAATTACATATCACTAAATAGCTTATTAAATTGTGTATAAATCTGTATTTACGGTTTTAAAAATTTTAGAACAAAATTTTTGATAAAAGTTACTCAAACTTTGCAAATTAATATCAACAATTTAGTTGTTTTGTCGCACTTTATTTAAATTTGCATTATTTATCAAAAATAATTGTTTAAATTTTTAATACACTATTATATATCAATAAAAAGTTCATTAAATTGTCTACAAATGTGCATTTTTAATTTTGTAACTGTTGGAATAAAATTATTAATAAAAATTTTTGGAATTTGATTTTATTAGTACGTATTGCATGGCTTACAAATGAATAGATACTAAAGTTAAATATTTATTAATTTTTATTAATAAATTTTGTTCGCAATGTTTTGAAACCTTAAATACAGATTTGTAGTTAATTTTATTAGTTTTTCAGCGATATATAATAATATATATGTTGTAGAACAAATTTTAGCAAAATAAACGTAAATGTTTATGTTAAAAAATGTAACCCATAAAGTCCACCAAAGGCTGATAACTAGAAACTGAACTTTACAAAAATTTTTCAAATAATTTTGTTCGCAAAGTTCTGAAACGTTATATACAGAATTGTAGATAATTTTATTAGCTTTCCAATAATATATAACACTATTGTTATCTTGAAAATATCTAGAACAAAATGCACGTGCAAACAAAAGACTGCACCCATTGCAACTAGTATAATAAATTAACACATAACTTTCAAAATAGTTTTTTGCAAAATTTTGTTCCAAACTTGAAAAATCCTTATACGCAGACTTGCAGACAATTTCATAACCTTTCATTTGATATATAACACTATATACTTATCACCTGTCTTTTACAATTTATTACTCAAATTATCACTCACCTGTCGAAGTTATGTAAAGAGTTAATTGCAGCATTGAGGACCCTTCCTCTGGCCACCACTGCTTGTGTCAAGTTAGCATAACGTTGATTGACACATTCTGTCATCTTTTTTATACGAGAAGTGTCATCGTGCTGATAAACAGCTATTAATTTCTGTGTCAACTGATTGAAGAGTTCGATTTGATGTTTGTATTGATGTAACTCTGCATGATATGACTGGAAAAAGAAAAAAAAATCAAATTTTTTAAATCCCATAATATTGGTGTAAATTGTGTTTAGCCAGTTTTTTGGGCTTGAAATTAGCTTTGATTTGATGTATATAAGTATACATGTGTAGGAACAAATTGTGGTTTAAAAACGCTTTCAAAAATCTACTTGTTAAATTTTGATTTTAATTGTAAGGTGTGAAGATGACTGGAAAAAGAAAAAAAAAATCAAATTTTTGCAAATAACTTGTGAAATATTGGTGGAAATAAGAATTAGGTTTAGCCATTTTTTTGGGCTTGAAATTAGCTTTGATTTGATGTATATAAGTGTATATGTGTTGGAACTAATTGTGATTCAAAAACGCTTTCAAAAATCTTTTTACTAAATTAAATTTTAATTGCACAGTGTGAAGCACGCTTTAGCCTAAAGCAGTAGCCACACTTGCTCTTTTGCTTATGAGCGTTGTTTACGGTTTTATATGGCGCCGGTTAAGTGTGGTCGACGCTTTAGGCTTGTAAAGCGTGTTTCACACTTGATTTTGGGAAATTTAGAAGCAAATTTATAGTTTTTTTTTTGAATAACTTCTAAAGTATTTGTGATAGGTATAAGGTGTGTTTAGCTAATTTATAGCTAATTAAATTATCTAAAATTTAAGCTAACATTATGATAAGTTTTGAAAATAATATTTAATATAAAAATGCAATTAATAATGCTGATAAATTTATATGATAAAGACATTTGTGCAGGTTTAGTTTTATATCTAGTAAACTATTTATATGAACTATAAGGTGTGTTTAACTAATTTGTAGCTAATTGAATTATCTAAAATTTGAGCTAATATTTTTGTAAGTTTAATAAATAATTTTTGATATAAAAATGCAATTATAAATAAACAAACTTGCTAACCAAATTGTATGTAAAGATACTTTTTTATAGTTTTTGTTTTATATTTTCTAAACTAATTATATAAAAGATAAAGTGTGTTTAGCTAATTTGTAGCTTAATAAACCACCTTCATTTTATACAATTAATATTAATTAATATTAATAATATAGCAAAGTATTTTAATAATTTTTTTAAATTTTAATAATAAATGCAATTGAAAATTATCAAAGCTGCAAATCGAATTATATAAAGTAGTTGCATTTTTAGGGTTTGTGTGCTATATTTTCCAAAATATTGCTAGAAACTAAAAACTGTTTGCAGGTAATTTGTAGCTTAAAGTATTAGCTATAAGTTTGTCTTATAATATACCAAGATATCTTTAACAATTATCTTGCAAAATCTAATTTCCTAAAGCACTATTTAAATGTAAGTTAGTACCTGCTCTAGGACTTGTATTTAGTTTTGTGCTGTAGCTTCTAAACTAATTGTGCTAACTAAAAACTATCTGTAGCTAATTTGAAGCCTAAAGTATTAGCTACAAGTTTGTCTAATACTATACTAAAATATCTTCTATAGTTATCTTGGAACATCTAATTTTGTACAGCCCTTAAAAACTTTTTATCGGTACATCACTAGGACTTGTGTTTAGTTTTTTAGCTGTAGCTTCTAAACTAATAATGCTAACTAAAAACAGTTTTTAGCTAATTTGTAGCTTGACAAACTAGTTATAACTTTCTCTTGGACTATACGGAGATATCTTTAATAGTAATCTGGCAAAATGTTGGTTCTTACTGCACACTTTAAATTTTTGTTAACACTACACTAAGACATTTGATTATCTTTTTAGCTATAACTTCCAAACTATTAATGCTAACTAAAAACGGTCTTCAGCTAGTTTGTAGCTACGAAAACTAACTATAACTTTGTCTAGAACTGTTCTGCAAAATTTGATATATTTATCCTACAAATCCTAAATTTTCAGTCCGCCTACAAAACTTTTGTTGGCACTTTTATCAAGATATTGGCTTACTTTTAGTGCTATAATTTCTAAACTAATTATACTAACTAAGAACTATCTTCAGCTAATTTGTAGCTTAAAGAATTAGCTGCAAATTTGTCTAATACTATACTAAAGTATTTTTTATAGTTATATTGGTACATCTAATTTTGTACAGCTTTTAAAAAATTCTTATCAGTACAGCACTAGGACTTGTGTTTAGTTTTTTAGCTATAACTTCTGAACTAATTGTGCTAATTAAGAACTGTATTTAGCTAATCGGTAGCTTGAAATACTAGTTATGACTATTTAACACAGTACTAAGATATTTTCAACACTTATCTTGCAAAATCTAGATTCTTACTATCCTCATTAAATTTTTGTTAGTACAAGCACTGGGACTTGTGTTCATTTTTCTGCTATAACTTCTAAACTAAGTAAGCTAACTAAAAACTGTACTGAGCTAGTTTGTAGCTAATGAAACTAGCTGTAACATTTGCTAAAACTATTTTGCAAAATTTGTAATAATTATCCTACAAAACCCAAATTTTCAGTCCGCCTTCTAAACTTTTGTTAGTACAGCACTAGGACTTGTATTTACCTTTTTTGCTAGAACTTCTAAAGTAATTATGCTGACTAAGAACTATTTTTAGCTAATTTGTAGCTTAAAACATAAGCTACAAGTTTTTTTCATACTACACTAAGATATCTTTAAACATTATCAAGCAAAAACAAAATTCCCGAGCCTTCTACATATATTTTGTTAGTACTACCAAACCTTGTACCTAGATATTTCATTAGTTCTTTTAACTATAACTTTTAGACTAATTGAGCTAACTAAAAATAGCATTCAGCTAATTTTTAGTTTACAGTATTGTCTTTAACTTCATCTGATACTATACTTGGATATCTTTGATAATTTACTTGCAAATTCACTCTATGAGTCCTACCACAAAATTTTTGTCACTACCAGAACTATGACATGCATTCATTAATTTCGCTGTAACTTCTAAATTAACTATGCTAACTAAAAACTATGTTTAGCTAAATTGTAGCTTAAGAAACTAGCTACAATTTTTCCTAATACCTCACAAGGGCATCCTTAATAACTTTGTTTCAAAAAACCAAATTTTGTATGCTCTAATATAAATTGTACTAGTACAAGCCCTGGGAGACATTTTGACATTATCTAACATAACCTCTAAACTACATGAGCTAACCAAAAACTGTATTTAGCTAATTTGTAGCTTAAGAAACCAGCTTCAAATTTTTCTAATAACTTGTAGGGTCATCCCTAATAACTAACCTTCATAAAACCAAATTTTGAGTGCCCTTACTAAGATTTTACTAGTACAAGCCCTCGGACATATACTGACGTTTTTTAACATACCTTCTAAACTAGGTGAACTAACTAAAAACTATCTTTAGCTAATTTGTAGCTTAAGAAACTAGCTACATATTTCCCTGATACCTTACAAAGACATCCTTAATAACTTTGATTCGAAAAACCAAATTTTGTGTGCTCTAATATAAATTATACTAATATAAGCCCTAGAACGCATTTTGACATTATTTACCATAACCTCTAAAGTAACTATGCTAGCTAAAAACTGTCTTAAGCTAATTTGTAGCTCAAAAAACTAGCTACAAATTTCCCCAATACCCCAAAAGGACATCCCTAACAACTTTGTTCCCAAAACTCAAATTTTCTATCCCCCAACTCACCTTCTGCAAGCACTAGCACTAGGACACGTGCCTACTCTGTCAGCCATAACCTCAAAACTACCAACGCTAACTAAAAACAGTCTTCAGCAAATTTATAGCTTAAACCACCAGCTACAATATTGTCTAACACTACTTATCACTAAACACAATATTTGTCCTCCAAAATCACTTACAATTATCACTAACGAGTTCTTATCACTAACTAACTCATCAACTTACCTTCTGTTCCCTCTGTTGCATTTCCAAGACATCAGCGGTATCTGCCGGCGGCGCCACGCAACTCAAACGTCTCTCGTTTCTTTCTAGCCAAGATTCGCACTCTCTTCGGGCGGTGTCGTATCTGGCACTGTCAGCCAACATGGCGTCCAGCTGGGCTTTGCGCTGGAGGACGGCGCCGTTTGCGTCGTCCCAGTGCGATCTCAGGGCGGATACTAGAAAAAAATTATTAAAATAAATTGGTGGTGATCTTTGGATATGGCTCGTCGAGACCTTTCATTTGATACCCCACATGCCTATGTTTGAAGTAAAACTTTTTGAGGTATGATGGAAATATGGTTTGGCAACCCAATGGTCGGCTTCTGTTACATCTCTTGTAACTTTTGAACGGTTTGTCTGATTTGGATGCAATATTCGGCAAATTTATGCTAAATTACACAGTCTATAATAGTGTCCAGTATAGACACTTTACAACAAGTTAGTATACTTTAAATTTGCAAACATTAAAAAATATTTACTGAATATAAAGTGTGTATGGAATCCTATTGCCTTGTTGTGTTTGTAAGTATGATATTTAGATAGTGCTCGTCGAGACCTTTCATTTGATACCCCACATGCCTATGTTTGAAGTAAAACGTTTTGAGGTATGTTGGAATTTGAGTTTCGCAACCCATTGGTCGGCTTTTGTTACATTGCTTGTAACTTTCGAACGGTTTGTCTGAAGTACGTGGTTTATTCGGAAAATTTGTGCTAAATTGCATGGTTTATAATATTGTCTAGTATAGTTTGACGCTACAGCCACTTGGTGTATTTTAAAATGCCAAAAATTTGTATTAGTAAGTAAATAAATTAGGTGTACGGAACCCTATTGGTTTGTCGAGTTTGCTGTTTAGATATTTGGATAGTGCTCGTTGAGACCTTTCATTTGATACCCAACATGCCTATATTTGAAGTAAAACTTTTTAACTCGCATTTGACCCGCTGTACTATTTATAGTATGACAACTCGTTTGTGTGCATTTATTTATTGAAACTCTTGTAACTTTTGAATGGTTCGTCCAAATTAAATGAAATATTCGACAAATTTATTTTAAATTAAATTGTCTATAACTGTACTTAATAGCAGTCCTTATATCAACTCGGTATATTTTAAAATTGCAATAGAAACCACAAAATTAGTTTTGAATAATGGATATATGAGGTTATACAGAAGCCTATGGGTATGTTTTGGACGTCACTGATACATTTGGTTAGTACTCGTCAAGACCTTTCATTTGATACCCAACATGCCTATATTTGAAGTAAAACTTCTTAACTCGCATTTGACCCGCTGTACTATTTATAGTACGATAACTCGTTTGGGTGCATTTATTTATAGAAACTCTTGTAACTTTTGAACGGTTTGTCCAAACTGAATGAAATATTCGGCAAATTTGTTCAAAATTTAACAATGTACAATATTGTCTTTTACCATAATGCTCTACAGCAACCCCTTATACTTTAAAATAGCAATTGAAGCGCTTCAATAATCCAAACTACCAAACTACACTAGTTTCCATACAAACGTTGACTTCTTGCATTGGAGGGCAGTATACCGAGTGCACTTTTTTTGTTTTAATGCATGTAACTTCTAAACCTTTCGATTGATATGAATGATGTGTATGAGATATTTGTGCAGAATTAAATTGTGCACAATATTGTCTAACACCATATTGCTCTACAGCAACTCGGTATACTTTAAAATAGCAACTAAAGATAGAAAATTAAATCCGAAATATGGAGCATTCATTGAAATGCATTATGGCTTTTATCAATTTAGATTTAAGAGTATACCGAGTTGCTGTAGGGCATTGGTGTAAAAGACAATATTGTAGAGTATTGAATTATGAACAAATTTCTCATACACATCATTCATATCAATCGAATGGTTTAGAAGTTACAAGCGTTGAAACAACTAAAGCCCTAATGCAATTTATAAGGTACATTTATATATATTTTTAGAGATAACTCCAAAACTATCTTTGCTGTCTTAGAACTATCTTAAGCAAATTTATAGACAAATTATCTACATTTTTGTCTAATATTATATTTATGTAAAATAAACTTTCATTACTAAAAAATGCGCTTAAAAATAGACATGTACGCAATAGATATCTATCATGTACATTTTATACAAAATCCTGCGGTACAAAAAAAAAAAAAAAACTATATTTATTCAGATAACTCTTGAAATATCTAAGTTATCTTAAAACGATCTTCAACAAATTTAAAGATAACTAAATTAGCTACATTTTTGTCAAATGTTGTATTTATGTCAAATAAACTTTCATTACTAAAACTTGCACTTAAAACTAGTTATGTTATGTACGCAATAGGCATATATCATGTACATTTTATACAATATCCTGCGGTGCATTTATCTATATTTATTTAGATAACTTTTGAAATATCCAAGTTATCTTAAAACTATCTTCAGCAAATTTACAGCCAATAAAATTACCAAAAACAACCCCTAACACCACATCCACTTTCAACAACTCCTTAAGTCTAAAATCGCGCATAAACCCTGACGTTTATACACGTCGTTCCTATATCCGTTTTATAGCCACATATCCGCTTTCGAAGCCTTTCATCCCTTATTGTTCGCAGTTTAACGGAATTTCTCGTCTTAGTCGTAAATTCACACTAGATACAATAGATGTTGAGGGTATTAAAACAAGATTAAATTCTTAAGTGTTATTATGCATTGTGTGTGGGAATTTATTACGAAAAACGTGTTGGGAATTGAGTAATTTTTAGGTTATGGGGTTAGTTGGATAGAGCTCGTCGAGACCTTTCATTTGATACCCCACATGCCTATATTTGAAGTAAAACTTGTAAACTTAAGTTTGCATCTAAAGTTCTGCAACCCATTGGTCGTCTCTTTGTTAAATCTCTTGTAACTTTTGAACGGTACGTCTAAAGTAAATGGTTTATTCGGTGAATTTGTTCTAAATTACACTGTTTATAATATGTTCGAACACAGTAAGACTCTACAGTAACTTGGTATATTTTAAATGACAAAAATTGATACTAAAAATTTAAAAAATAACTTATACGGAACCCTATTGACTTTTTGAGGCTGTTGTTATGATTTTTGGATAGTGCTCGTCAAGACCTTTTATTTGATACCCCACATACCTATATTTGACGCCGAAAATTTTTGACCGATTGGTCGCAACCCATTGGTCGACTTTTTATTCCATCGCGTGTAACTTTTGAACCGTTTGTCTAAAGTAAATAGTTTATTCGACAAATTTGTTCTAAATTTAAAGATCTATAATCATTTTTAATATAATTTCACCTTTCGTCAAATTGCAATATTTTATTATTGCCAAAATAGACATTGTGACGTACGTTGAGTTTGTTACTATGATATTTGGATAGAGACCGTCGAGACCTATTATTTGATACCCCACATGCCTATATTTGAAGTAAAATATTTTTACTTATACAGGACTGCGAGTTCCGCAACCCATTGGTCAGCACTTTATTATAACTCTTGTAACTTTCGAAACGTTTATGCAAAGTGATTAGTTTATTCGATGAATTTGTGCTAAATGTCGAGACCTTTCATTTGATACCCAACAAACCTATATTTGAAGTAAAACTTTTTGACTCATTTTGGACCTACTGTACTATTATATATATAATATATTTGTGATAATTTTAGACACTATTAGAGAAAAATTTAGATAACATAATTATCTAAAAATTGTCAGAAGATTGTTTTTAGATAACTAAGAGAGTTTAAGAGTTTTCTGTAAAAGTATAGATAAATGTACCAAAATATGTAAATATATATATATATATATATATATATATATATAATCCTTTATTATTATTCACAAAGCGTATACGACATGTTCTGGAATCCTTTAGAGCAAATATATTCAGAATATTTAGAATTCTGCAAAGTGAGAGAGTCCTTCACCTATATAACTATTAATATGTCAGCTATTATAATTTTATCTTAGATAAATGAATTATTTACATTTTTCTCTAATATCTCTCACAAATGCTAAAAAAAACTTAACTCTAAATTGAATTAAAATTAAAAAAGAGAACCAATCGCAATTTTCAGAAATATATTTACAATTATTATTTTAAACTTTAAAATTTCAATACAAATAAAACTAAAAATTTCAACCCTAAAAAGTCTAGCATGCACGTCCGAATCACACGCATCGACCTCACACCCTAGACTTAACTTCAAACTCTTAAACAAAATGTTCAACGCACTTCACGCTAGATCCATATACGAAAGTTCTAAAGGTCACCTTGACACATTAAAACATAGACTTATATTAATTTTAAAGATTTTATTATCAAAACAAGTAAAAGTACTTTAAAATTTAAAAAAAAAAACTCTACTGAAGTAGAAAAGGGACTCTACTGACGAGCAAACTAATTTATTATATAATTACCCAATTATTTCTCGCTAATTAATTACTATTTAAAAATTTAGCCTATCGGCAAGTACTCTTTATAATACCATCAAGTACTTTCTTCAAAAAGGATTTACTTAACACTTCTTTTCCCTCTTGTCTCACGATTTTCATCATTTCATTTTTAAATTTTGGTAGAAAATGGACTCTACCAACGACCAAAGTTTAATTTTGTTCTAGAAAATTACAAAACAGTGACTCTACTGACGAGCAAACTGAATTAATACAACCGATAATTAAAATTTCATGATTTAAACAATTTAGCCTATCGACAAGTAGTCCTTTATAAATCCTTATATCATCCTCTCAAAGAGGATTTACTTAACACTTTTCTTTTCCCTCTTGTCTTACGATTTTCATCCCCAAACCCCCAAATGGGGGCTGTAATCGGTAACAGTGGTGGGGAATTATATTTTTTGCGAAGGGGCGCTTCGAGGGGCTCCGGGGGGGGGGGCTCTAAGAACAGAAATAACTTCTCTGTGCAACTTGTTACCGAGCGAAATAAATCGATAGGAGGAAAGATAAGATGGGGCTGTGTTTTGAAGTATGGAAAGTAGATATAGGGTTGTATGATGTAAGGGAAGTTTTTAGGGTGGAGTTTTGGCTTTATTTTTGTGAAAGATTGTTTTAAGATAATTTAGATAATTTCGGAGTTATCTGGGAAAGTGTAGAAAATGTACCGCAGATTTTGAGGTCTAATAATTATGAATTGTGTGGTGTTTTTTAGTAATGAAAGTTTATTGGATGTAAATACTGTGCTAGAGAAAAATGTTTAGAATTCGTTTATCTATAATTTTGTCTAAGATTGTTTTAAGATAACTTAGATACTTTTAGAGTTATCTGTATAAATAAGATAAATGTACCCTCCGAGTTTTGTACAGAATGTACATGATTGTTACCTGTTGCGTATTTAGGTGTAATTTTTAGTAATGAAAATTTATTTGACATAAACATAATATTAGAGAAAAATGTAGATAATTTAATTACCTAAAAATTAGTTCAATACAGTTTTAAGATAAATTAAATAATTTAAAAGATATCTGAGATATTGTAAACATTTTTTTTTGTTTTTTTAATTTCAATAATTATTACAACTGCTAAATTATTAACATCAAGTAATATTGATAAATAATAGCATAAATTTAAATAAATAAAAGTGCAAAGGATAAAAATTACATAAAAATAATAACCGTAATATGATTTGATATAAAATATAAGCAAATAATAATAAAAATATTTCTGAAAAATAAAATAATACTAGAAAAATAATAAAATATAACAAAATAACAATAGTAGAAATAGTAAGATAATAATAATAATAATAATAATAATAATAATAATAATAATAATAATAATAATAATAATTGTAAATAAATGTACCTTCAAGTTTGAATATACGCCATATGTTTATGTTTAGTAGCATTTTTTATTAACAAAATTTCATTTTAGGTATATACAATGTTAAATAAGTTTGTAGATACTTTAATTATCTATGAAAGTTCCAAAGATAGTTTTAAGATAACTTAGATACTTTAAGGGTTATCTAAAAAATTGCAAAAAATTGTACCGTCAAGCTTGATTTATACGCCAAAGAGTCGGTAGTCTATGTTTAAAAGCAATTTTTATTAACAAAATTTTATTTTAGGTGTATACAATGTTAGATAAGTTTGTAGATACTTTAATTATCTAAGTAAGTACCTAAGATTGTTTTTAGATAAATTCGATAAATTAAGAGTTATCTAAAAAATTGTATCGTCAAGCTTGAGATATATGTCAGATAATCGGTTGTCTATGTTTAAAAGCAATTTTTATTGACAAAATTTTATTTTAGGTATATACAATGTTAGATAAGTTTATAGATACTTCAATTATCTAAAAGCATGCCAAAGATTGTTTTAAGATAACTTAGATAATTTAAGAGTTATCTAAAAAATTGTACCGTCAAGCTTCAGATATACGTCATATAGTCTGTTGTCTATATTTAAAAGCAATTTTTATTAACAAAATTTTATTTTAGGTATATACAATATTAGATAAGTTTTTAGATACTTCAATTATCTATGAAAGTGCTAAAGATTGTTTTAAGATAACTTAGATAATTTACGAGTTATTCATATAGACGTAAAGAAAAATGCACTTTTTGCGGGGGTTTTCTGAAGAGTGAAGTGTTTTCTGAAAAGGCAGGTCTAGATATTGAGCAATTATACAATGAGCAAGATATTTTATCTATTATCTTTTATTATCTTAAGATATTTTTTTTGAATCTCCTTTCGTTAGAACTCCATGAAAACGCTTCAAGAGAATCGATAAAAGGGGAAAACGCCCTAGAAGTAGTACGATAGCCGGTTACTTTTTTTTACTCAAATTAAAATAACTCGAGAACTATTCAAGATTAATGAAAACTTACTTTTGAAGATATTTAGATAACAGAATTATCTTTTATCTTATCTAAGATTATAAACTTGTCAAACTAGTTTTTAGTGGGTAAATTAAAGGTTGAATATAGCTATATCTTGTATTTAGTGTTTTGATTTGCAGTACATTTTTTAGTTTTATTAGATAACTTCTAAATTATCTAAATTATCTTAAAATTATCTTTAGAGCGTTTTTATATAATTAAATTATCTTTTATCTTATCTAACATCATGTGCTTGTAAAATTAGTTTTTAGTGGATTAATTTAAGGTCGAATATAGCTATAGATTATATATATTCTGTACTGATTTGTGGTACATTTATTTACTTTTTATTAGATAACTTTTAAAATATCTAAATTATCTTAAAATTATCTTTAGAGCGTTTTTAGATAATTAAATTATCTTTTATCTTATCTAACATCATGTACTCGTAAAATTAGATTTTAGTGGGTAAATTAAATGTTGAATATAGTTATGGAATATGAATCGAGTATTGATTTGCTGTACATTTTTTTTTGTTTTTATTAGATAACTCTTGAATTATCTAAATTATCTTAAAATTATCTTTAGAGCGTTTTTAGATGAATAAATTATCTAAAAACTTTTCTCAAGTAGAATGTCTGTAAAATTATTTTTTAATCCGTCAGTAAAGTCTGATTTGCTGGTTTGTAGATGTCTCTGTATATATTGTTGTATTTTGCTCGTCAGTAGAGTCCCTTTTTCGTTTCTAATTTCGCCAATATTTTTTTAAAACAAATTTATAATGATTTAGAATTATTTATTCGAATTTGCTCGTCAGTGGAGTCCCTTTTTTATATAATAGAGTTTTTTTTTGTATTTTGCTGCTCAGTTGAGTTTTTTTTTCTTGGTAGAATTCTACTGACAAGCAAACTGTAAATATTATTACAGTTTGCTTGTCAGTAGAATTCTATTTTTAATTTTATGTATGCAAGTTGCTCGTCAGTAGAGTCCTTTTTCTCTTAATATTAAATTCACAATTTGTCAGTAGTGTTCATTTAAAAATTAAACAAGAAGTTGTAAGCATTTTGCTCGTCAGTAGAGTCCCTTTCACCGATATAAACTACATTGATTTAAAATTATTCAGTACTTTGCTCGTCAGTAGAGCCCTTATTTCTAATATAAATAAAACAATAAGAAAATCATTTTGCTCGTCAGTAGAATCCTTTTATTGGCCTACATCAAATTTTACTAATTTTTTCAGAATAGTCTGTAAATTTGTTCTTTAGTAGAGTTCTTTCTCCTAATAATAATATAATTAACTGTCCTGCACAACTTGAGTGTCCGTAGAGTTCCTTCTTTGAACATAACAAATTTATAATGATTTAGAATAAATTAAATAATTTGTGACGAATTTGCTCGTCAGTAGAGTCCTTTTCGTGATGAATTTTGTTTGTATTGCAAGTAGAGTTAATTCTTTGTCTCGTAGTCAGTAGAGTCAGTAGTTTGCTCGTCAGTAGAGTTCTTTTTCTAAACAAATCGAAGAGTTTCAAAATCTCGTTCTTTAACTTTGTCAGTAGAGTCCCTTTTCTAAATTAAATTGAAATCTTTTTTACTGTCAGTAGAGTTATTTTTTGTCTTCTTTCAGCCAATTAGATAACGGTTAATTCGTAGATTTATTTTTCCCTTACTATATTTTGCTCGTCAGTAGAGTCCCTTTTAATCTTCCTGGGAGACTTATAGTCTAAATGCGATTTTTACATTTTTCTGATATACCTTAGAAACCATTTCGTCGAAATTTTCTCAATTTTTTAATCAATTTGCTTGTCAGTAGAGTCCTCTTTTATCTCGATATCTAGCTTGCTCGTCGGTAAAGTCCTTCTTTAATACAAGTATCAATTGAACTAATTTGCTCGTCAGTAGAGTGCTTTTTGTTCACATTGTGTTATACTAAATTTGCAATAATTTTGCTCATCAGTAGAGTCTTTGTTTTTCAAGAAATTCAATTTTTCCATAAAAGTCTATAATATTTTTCGATAAAAATAAAGTATTCGGTATGAAAAAAGTATTTGAGAAAAAACTGGATTTTAAAACATTTTCGAAAAAATGGAAAAAATTGATATTGATTTGTCCGTAGATTTCATTATTTTTTCTTCATTTACTTTGCTCGTCAGTAGAGTCCCTTTTCAGGTCTACAGAAATCCGATTAACTCTTGTTTTTTTTATTATCAGTAGAGTTTTTTTCTATTATTTTTTGCTTTGATCGCCAGCAGAGTCCCTTTCACCTGTTCCATTAATTTGCATGACATATTTTTCTCGCTTTACTTTTAGTTTGCTCGTCAGTAGAGTTCTTTCTTTGGTTCTGGTTTTGCAAATATTAATCAAAATTACTAATTTGTTACCAAAATAACTTATATAATATGTAATCAATTTGCTCGTCAGTAGAGTTCTTTTAAAAAAAATTCTATCCACTTTTGTAACTATAATATTTACATTACGTTTTGTCTAATATTTTACTTTCTCGTATGATTTTAAATCAATTTGCTTGTCAGTAGAGTTCTTTTTCTAACCCAATATTACTTTTTTCAAGTCTCCACCAGTCAGTCACTTCATGTTTTAAATCCAGGTGCTCCCCGGCAGACACACAGGTGGGGCTCGACGAAAGGGGCGGCAAATCAACCCCTCACTAGAAAACTCTACTACCACATACGTACTGTATGAGTGCACCCTCCAACTCTCCACCGGCGCTCCACCGTAATAACAAAACATTCAAAACATTGCACAACAAGTACTTGTTCGACGAGGACGACGACCGGTTGAAAGAGATAGAGATAAACAAATAGAATGGTAGAGGGAAAGAGAAAGAAGAGTGTGAAGTTAGTTATAATTACAGCATACAAGGTGAATGTCTTAATTTTTTCAAATGAATATAATAATAATAGAAAAATATTAAATAAAATATATTATTACCTTTTCCATGCAGCTGCTGCCTGTTGCTGTCCGCCTTCAAATTTTCTGCCGTGTGCACCAATTCGTCCAGTTGCGGTTTCTTCTGTTCCAGTTCTCTTAAAACATTCTGAAAAAGAAAAAAAAACAATCTTTAGAACAATCCTAGTCAATAAATAATTTTAAATTGTTCGCCATTAAATTATCCTTTGTTTTTTATCCCTTTTTCTGCCAAATTAACGTGTCAGTAGAGTTTCCTTTTCCCTCATTTTTCAGTTATTTCGTATGTATATATGCCGTGTGTGTGATTTATTTCTCAATCCGACATGAGTAATGTCCTTTGTGGACTTGGATGATATTTCAATGTCGGATTTAAAATACTCGAAATAAATATTCCCAGCAGAAAGGAATATATATTTAAATATATTTGTATATATATATATATATATATATATATGTTCAGATTATTTTCCAACTATCTGAAACGTTTTCAGATCATCTAGAACACTTTCAGAATGTCCAGAAAATTTTCAGATTATTTATAAAATTTCCAAACCATTCAGAACACTTTATGAACGATCTAGAACATTTTCAGACTATCCAGAACGTTTTGAGACCATCCAGAACGTTTTCAGGCCATTCAGCACATCTTCAGATGATTTACAACACATTAAGAACAAATTCAGACTATCCGGAACATTTTCAAGCTATTCAGAACGTTTTCAGGCCATTCAGAACATTTTTAGATCATCCAGAACATTTTCAGACTACTCATGAAGTTTTCAGAACCTTTAGCACACTTTCAGACCATCCAGAACAATTTTAGGCTATTCAGACCATTTTCAGACTTTACAAAACGTTTTCAGGTCATCAAAAACATTTTCAGACTATTCAGAACATTCTGAGACCATTCAAAACATTTTCAGAACATTCAAAACAATTTCAGACCATCCAGAACGTTTTCAGAACATCCAGAACATTTTCAGATATTAAGACTTATCGACAACACTTTCAGACTATGTAGAACATTTTCAGAACATCAAAAACATTTTCAAACTTTCCAGAACGTTTTCAGATCATCAAAAACATTTTCAGAGGAATTTCAGATCATCAAAAACATTTCCAGAGGAATTTCAGATCATCCAGAACATTCTGAGACCATTCAAAACATTTTCAGAACATTCAAAACAATTTCAGACCATTCAGAACACTTTCAGACCATTCAGAACGTTTTCAGGCCATCAAAAATATTTTCGCATCATCCAAATCAATTTCAGGCTTCGCAAAACGTTTTCAGGCTATCAAAAACATTTTCAGAAGATTTTCAGATCATCCCGAACATTTTGAGATCATCCAGAATATTTTCAGGCTATCCAAAACAATTTCAGGCTTTCCAGAACGTTTTCAGGCCATCAAAAAAATTTTCATAGGATTTTCTGATCATTCAGAACATTTTCAAACTATTCAGAACATCCTAAGACCATTCAAAACATTTTCACACTACTCAGTAACTTTTCAGGTAATCCAGAACATTTTCAGAATATCCAGAACATTTGCAGAACACTCAAGATATTTTCAGATCATTCAGAAAGTTTTCAGAGCATCTAAAACACTTTCAGACTACCCAGAACATTTTCAGACTTTCCAGAACGTTTTCAGGCCATCAAAGTCCATTCAAAATATTTTCAGATTATTCACAACAATTTCAGGCCATCCTGAAAGTTAATCCATTTTCAGTTAATCCAGACAGTTTTAAGGCCATCCAAAACTATTTAAGGCCATAAAAAACATTTTCAAGTTATCTAGAACATTCTAAGTCCATCCAAAACACTAGCAGATTTTTCAGAGCATTTTCAGATATTAGGACTTATCTAGAACACTTTCAGGCTATCCAGAATATTTTCAGGCCATCAAAAATATTTTCAGGCGAAACAAAACAATTTCAGATCATGTAGAAAGTTTTCTGGCCATCGAAAGCATTTTCAGGTTTTCCAGATCATTTTCACACTATCCGGAACGTTTTCAGGCCATCAAAAGTATTTTCAGACGCGGAACACTTTCAGACTGTCCAGAACATTTTCAGACTACCCAGAAAAGTTTCAGATCATCCAGAACATTTTCAGACCATCCAGAACATTTCCAGGTTATTTAGAACATTTTCAGATTTTCCAGAACGTTTTCAGGCCATCAAAAACATTTTCAAACTATCCAGAACAATTTCAGATCATCCATGATATTCTAAGACCATTCAAAACATTTTCAGGTTATCCAGAACACTTTTAGACTACCCAGAACAGTTTCAGAACATCCAGAATAATTTCAGGCCATCCAGACAGTTTTCAGGCCATCTAAAATATTTTCAAACCATCCAGAACATTTTCAGAACACTAAAAATATTTTCAGACTATTCAGAACAGTTTCCAGAGCATCTAGAACACTTTCAGACCATTCAGAATACTTTCAGGCCATCCAGAACACTTTCAGATCATCCAGAACACTTTCAGACCATCCAGAACACTTTCAGACCATCTAGAACTCTTTCAGATAACATTTTCAACCAATAAGAACGTTTTCAGACAATCCGGAACATTTTCAGAATATATAGAACATTTTGAAACTTTAAATTTTAATTGATGTATTGAAAAAAAGTTCTAGGATAAACTCTTTTTCTTGCTTCATATCCTTATCTCTTTCTAACACATTACTTCTCTATACCTCTGTCACTCTCTATCACTCTTATTTACGCCTGCTACTCACGCAATACGTTTTACTGCATTCTATTAAAATTAAAATTAATTATAGATAACAAATTTTTTATTTAAATATTAAGTTAAAATAATTATTTTTTTAGGATAAAATAATTATTATTTTAAGATAAAATAATTATTAAATAAGATAACAATTATTATTAAATAAGATAACAATTATTATTGAATAAGATAACTAATATTATCTAAATAAGATAACTATTATTATCTAAATAAGATAATCTTACTTTAAATCTTAGTTGAAGTGTTGAAGTATCCGGATTTGGTGGTTCCTCCATTTTTATTATTTTTTTGGAAAATTTAAACTATAAACAGTCACATTAAACTATTTTCAAAATTTTGATAATTTTTGATATTCTTATCACTCACTTTTTAAATAATTAGATATTAACTTCACTCTTAGATAATTTCACTCATTTTTTCTTCAAGATATGTATTAAAAACAGTTTTGGATATGTAAAATGTTTTTTGATATTTTTTTAAATTACATTGTTTGTAATTAGTTTGTAGTAGAATGCTGTAATTTGAGTATGTTACTCTTCAATGCATATACTAAAAAAAGTTTCCTTGCAAATTTTACATCAGCTTTCACACTATGAACATTCATACATTTGTTATAAGAGAAAAACTAAAGAATATAATTTGAAGTTTGAGTAATTTTTAAAATTATATAGAATATAGCTAGAGTGCTGTAATTTGAGTATGTTGGTGTTCAATGTATATACTATGATAACAAATACTAAAATTGATGAGTCTTCTTACAAAATTTCGAAAAATTTACAATTATCTGAACAAAGTACCCGGAAAACTCAAGTCCATTGCACTTATATATATATGTTAACTAATGGTTCATATATGGGACAGATAGTGTGATTTTTAGAGAGCTCTGCAGGCCGCATCGTTTGTACTACAATGTTGTAATTTGAGTATGTTACTCTTCAATGTATATACTATAACTACAAATACTAAAACTGATAACTTTTAGAACAAAATCTCAAGAAAAAAACAATATTCTTTGAAAAATTCTTCAAAAAAATAATTGAATTATTTAAAGAGGTATCATTTTTGGAAAGCTCTGCAGGCCGCACCGTTTGCATTACGAAGTCGACATTTGAGTAAGTTATTTATGAGAGCATATACTATGACATGACATACTGAAATTTAAAACTTTTAGAACAAAAACCCAGAAAAAAATCAATATTTTTACAAAGAGTCGTCAACAAAACAATTGTATTATATAAGTCAATGTCGATTTTAGAAAGCTCTACAGGACGCACCGTTTGTACTACAATGTTGTAATTTGAGTATGTGGGTCTTCAATGCATATACTATGTTGACAAATACTAAAATCGATAACTTTTCTTGCAAAATTATCTACCAGAGCCCGTTTTATTCTCGAGTCAACAATCGAATTACAATATATTTGTATTTAGTGAGAAAACAAAGAATATAATTTGGATTTGAGTAATTTTTAAAAATATATAGAATGTAGCTAGAGTGCTGTAATGTGAGTATGTTACTCTTCAATGTATATATTATGATGACAAGTACTAAAATTGATGACGTTTCTCAGAAAATTTTGAATTATACACGATTTTATTAATAAAGTACCCGTCAGGACAATATTTACGTTTAGTATTTTTTATAATTACACTATTGGTACTAGAATGCTGAAATATGAGTATGTTACTCTTCAATGTATATACTATGATGACAAATACTAAAATTGATAAGTTTTCTTGCAAAATTATTCACCAGAGCCCTTACTATTCCCAAGTCATCAACCAATTTTGTTACATTTGCAACAAGTGTAAAACTTAAGAATATAATCTGATGTTTGAGTAATTTCTAAAATTATATAGAATATAGCTAGAATGCTGTAATTTGAGTATGTCAGTACTCAATGTATATACTATGACCACAAATACTAAAATCGATAACTTTCAGAACAAAAATACAAAAAAAAAAATATTTTCTATAAAAACATCCGTGAATCTATAGAAAAAGTACTTTCGACGAGAATGTAATTTTCAAAGAACTCTTCAGAACGTTCTATTGATACTAAAATGCTGTAATTCGAGTATGTTACTCTTCAATGCATATACTATGACCATAAATACAAAAGTCGATAACTTTCAGAACAAAATTACGAGAAAAAAATAATTTTCTAAGAAAAGTCCACAATAAAACATTAGTAAATATATGGAAAAGTACTTCAGGAGAAAATGTCATTTTTAGAGAGCTCTACAGGACCTATTTATACTTCTAGAATGTTGTAATTTGAGTATATTACTCTTCAATGCATATACTATGACAACAAATACTAAAATTGACAACTTTCGGAACAAAAATTCAAGAAAAAAATAATTTTCTGTAAAAAGTCCGGAATAAAACCTCAGTGAATATATGGATAAGTATTGAAGTTAAAAATGTCATTTTCAAAGAGCTCTTCAGAACGTTATTTATGCTTTCTAGAATGCTCAAATTTGAGTATGTTACTCTCCAATGCATATACTATGACAACAAATACTAAAATCGGTAACTTTTAGAACAAAAATGCGAGAAAACCAACAAATTTTCCTTACAAACAAATAAAAAAATAAA
>NW_020538040.1:2629535-2678173 GCF_003426905.1 Ctenocephalides felis | reverse complement strand
GTGCTCCTGTAAAATCACATTTCAAACGCCTTTGCGAATATATTTGTACCATGTTGTCACTTAGACTGTGCTTAGACGGGCACATTTTTCACTTTTTTCAATAATTTTCAATAAAAAAGTGCTTCTACTAAAGTCAAATTCTAAATTCAATTGTTAATATATTTGTGAGAAGTTGTCACTTAGATTGTGCCTAGTCAGAAACATTTTTCATTTTTTTGTTGTTGGTTTGTTGTTTTTACATAAAAATATTGTAATTTTATACAAATTAGGAAAAATGCTCCGGCAATGTCACAATCTAAATGTAATTGCTAATATATTTGTTTGAAATTGTCACTTAGTCTGTGCTTAGTTAGGAAGTTTTTTCAATTTTTAAACCAAAATTTTTATTTTATTTCTATAATATAATTTACATGAAATTTGAAAAGTACTTGCGTAAAGTCCTTGCAAAAGGCGCTTGCAAATATTCATGTAATTTTGAATTAAAAATTCAAAAAAATGACCCATGCTAAGCACAGTCTAAGCGCCACTTTTATGCAAATGTTTACCTGAGTGCGTTTAGACTGTTTATGTACTGGTGCACTTTTCCAATTTTGTGGGAAAACTATTGAAAAATGTGAAAATGCCGCCAAGCCAAGCACAGTTTAAGTGAAAATGTCGCACAGAATTGTTTGCAAATGCGTTTAGACTGTGACTGTACGGGAGCACTTTTTCAATTTTGTGTAAATTAGGCAACTATTTCTTAAATAACAAGATATAGCAAAAATAATAATAATGAAGGTTATGCTATTTGTTGTAATAATAAATTCGAAAACGTTTAAAATTCCACGAACATATTTTATTACGGTACGGGAAGTTCCAGCAATTTGCCTTAAGGCACGATGCCATGTGCCCCACTAGTCTCATTTTCCTTTGTACTCTCCACCCGCCCTTATTTTCCAAACTCACCCCATAATAATAATAAATCATTATAATAATGTTCTACAAAACGTACAACTACGACACCACGGTGCATAATAAGTATTTGTTTACACCTATCGGTCAGGCGTAAAAAGTACTTGCCATCTCTCTCACACTTACTAGAAACGTATCGCTCCATCCCTCTCTCGCACTCTATTACTACCCCTAGAATGAGGCTAATGGCAAAATTCTTTTTCTATATATCTCATTGTCGTTTTGTCTGTCAGTAGAGTTGTTTTCTTTTGTTTTGCTCGTCAGTAGAGTTTCTTTTGTTTTTCTTTTAGTTAGCTTGTCAGTAGAGTTCCTTTTTGTTTTTCTTTTATTTGCTCATCAGTAGTTTTTTTCATTATGCAGTCAGTAGAGTTTATTTATCTTACTCTCTTAGTTTGCTCGTCAGTAGAGTCCTTTTCTCTCTCTTATTTTACTCTCACCCGCCCTTAATTTCCACACTCACCCCATAAAATAATAAATCATTATAATAATGTTCTACAAAACGTACTACTACGACGACAGGGTGCATAATAAGTATTTGTTTACACCTATCGGTCAGGCGTAAAAAACTCTCTATCTCTTTCACACTTACTAGAAACGTATCGCTCCATCCCTCTCTCGCACTCTATTACTACCCCTAAAATGAGGCTAATGGCTTCACGGTGATTTTTTCCATTCCGATAGTTAGTAGGAGGGTTAGTTGGTGGTTAGTTGGTGGTCAGTTGGTCGGTAATGAATTGGTTTGACCGAATCGCGTGCGTAATCTTAATGGTGGTGATTAAAAAACGGCGGAGATTTATTGTTTAGGGATGGTGACGGACGGAGGGTTGACACGTCAAGTACTCGGGTATCTTTTTTAGTCACGTGATGTTGGCGGTGTGCTGAAGGGTTAAAAAATTGAATAATGGTTAAGAGACTCTACTGACGAGCAAACCAGATGATGGCTTTTTGTAAAAAAGGCTCTACTGACGTGTAAAATTTCAAAAAAATACAAAAAGAAACTCTACTGACTAGCAAAATAATAAAAAGAAGAGATAAAGGACGCTAGTGGCGAGTAAAATCAACTAAAATAACTAAAAAGGACTCTACTGACGAGCAAACTAAAATTAGAAATAAAATGGTCTTTACTGACAAACAAACCAAATTTTGACTTGTGGAATAAAAGGGACTCTACTGACAAACAAATCAAATTTTGACTTGTGGAATAAAAGGGACTCTACTGACGAGCAAACCAAATCTGGACCTGTTGAACAAAAAGGACTCTACTGACGAACAAAATGAATTTTCGACTTGTGGAACAAAAGAAACTTTACTGACCAGCAAATTAAATTTAGAATTTGAAGAGTAGATAAAAAAGGGACCGTACTATACTCAAAAAATAGAGAAAAGACTCTACTGACGCGCAAATTAGTTTGCTCTATGCGAAGGGTAAGAAAAGGACTCTACTGACGAGCAAACTATATTATCAATTTATTCAAAATGAAGTATATTAAAATCGAAAAAAGGATTATACTGACGAACAAACTAAAAATATAATGAAAAGGGACTCTACTGACGCATAAACTAAAATTAAAGTGCAAAAACTCTATTGACGAGCAAAATTAAAAAGATTAAGTATAATAAACAAATAAATAGTGAAAAGGGACTCTACTGATTGATGAGCAAACTGATATTAGATGAGAAAGAGGACTCTACTAACGAGCAAACCAAATGAGGACTTTTTTCAAAAAAAGGACTCTACTGACGAGCAAAATTTAAGAAAACTACAAAAAGAAACTCTACTAACTAGCAAATTGAAATTAGAAATAAAAGGGACTTTACTGACGAGCATACTTAAATAAAAAGGACTCTACTGACGAGCAAGATTTAAAAAGGGACTTTACTGACGAGCTAATTTTAATTTTGTTTAAGATTATTGAGGAAGAAAACTTTACTGACGAGCAAACTTTTTAAGATAAAGATTTTTAACATAAGAGCAAGATTTAAAAGATAAAAAATGGGACTCTACTGACGAGCAAACCTTAATTTTGTAATTGAATATTATAAAAAGAACTTTACTGACGACCAAATTAAATTACACATCAAAAGATTAAAAAAGAACTTTACTGACGAGCAAAATAATAATAGAGTTTGTAAATTAAAAAAAGGACTCTACTGCCGAGCAAACTATAATTTTGATGTAGAAAATTAGAAAAACGACTCTACTGACGAGCAATTTTTAATTTTGTTTGAGATTATTGAGGAAAAGGACTCTACTGACGAGCAACTTTGATATCGATCTAGAAAATTCAAAAAAGGGACTCTACTGATGAGCAAACTTTAATATTTACGTAGAATATTATATTAAGACCTTTACTAGCGGTAAAATTAAATTTCAAATAAATTAAAGAACGGACTCTACTGGCGACCAAACATAGTTTTTAATCTAGAAAAAAAAACTTGAATTTTGATCTTTAAGATAAAAAATGGAACTCTACTGACCAACAAAATGAAATAGCGCTTTAATTAAAGGCTTTTTACCATTTTATTTTACTCATCTGTATTGAAAGTAACTTTATCTTTCTATCAAATTTGGCTTGTCAGTAGAGTCCTTTTTTAATATTATAATTTCCAAATCAATTTGCTCGTCAGTAGAGTCCATTTTTATCTTCTCGATCATTTTTAATTTGCTCGTCAGTAGAGTCCTTTTTATTCACCAGAAACATTATTTACTTTGCTCGTCAGTAGAGTCCCTTTTTTATATTATAATTTTCTAAAATTAATTTGCTTGTCAGTAGAGTCCTTTTTTAATATTATAATTATCTAAAATTAATTTGCTCGTCAGTAGAGTCCTCTTTTAATATTATAATTTTCTAAAATTAATTTGCTTGTCCGAAGAGTCTCTTTTCAATATTATAATTTTCTAAAGTTAATTTACTCGTCAGTAGAGTTCCTTTTTACCTCTTTAATAGCTATTTAATTTTCTCGTCAGTAGAGTTCTTTTATTAAAATAACTATCGTTCATTTCTTGCATTTTTATTGGAATATTCTGTTCCAATTTCTATTGAAAATTTGTTCGTCAGTAGAGTCCTTTATTATACCTATCACATTTAGGGGATGAGTGAGAGAGTGAGGGGTAGTTAGCGTTGGCAGAATGTTTCCGTTAATTTTTTTCCGATGAGCAACAGCGGTACTTTTTTTTTCCTATCAAATTTGGCTCGTCAGTAGAGTTCTTTTGTTTCAAATAACTTCGTCATTTTTAGCACTTTTGTTGGAATATTTTGCATTAAATTTGCTCGGCAGTAGAAATACTTTTTAATATTATAATTAGTAAAATAATTTGCTCGTCAGTAAAGTCCTCCTTTAATATTAAAATTTTCTTAGTTGCTTGTCAGTAGAGTACCTTTTTAATATTATAAATTCCTAAAATTAATTTGCTCGTCAGTAGAGTCCTTTTTTAATACTATAATTATCTAAGTTGCTTGTCAGTTGTCAGCTTGTCTTTATATTATAATTTTCTAATTATTTTGCTCGTCAGTAGAGTCCTTTTTACTCACCAGAAAGATTTTTATTTACTTTGCTCGTCAGTAGAGTCCTTTTTTACAACCGTATTTTGAGCAGTGGGGTGTGGTGTGGCAGAATGTTTCCGTTAATTTTTTTTCCGACGAGCAACAGAGCGGTGTCGTCTGAACAATGAAAACATTACGCCATAGACAGGTGGAGGGTTGATTCATCCCTCGTTCTACGGCAACGACCCTCCACCGTATCGCCACCGTATCGTATCGTCGTATCTGTCTTTGACGTTGTGGCGCGTGCGCACGAAGGCGGACAAACACGACGAATCGAGAGAAAGTTTTAGGGCGGTTTTCGATACGACAAGGGTTGGCAAAAGATTATTAGATTGTTCAGAGAAATTTATTAAAAAAGAACTCTACTGACAAAATGATGAATTGTTATATTATACAAAAATAGAACTTTACTGACGAGCAAACTCAACAAACTAACATAAAATAATTAATTGTTATTTTCTTAGCAAAAAAGGACTCTACTGACGTCTTAATCGATTAGTAGAAAAATTGATGAATTGTTTGAGGAAAAAAGAACTCTACTGACGAGTTGATAAATCGTTATATTTTACAAAAAAAGAACTCTACTCACGACCTAATCGATTAGTAAAAAAATTGATTTTTTCTTCGAGGAAAAAGAACTCTACTGACGAGCAAATTAAATAGAAAATTATAGTAAGAAAATAGACTCTACTGACGAGCAAATTAAATATGTAATTTTATAATAAATAAATAAATATAATAAATAACAATTTTGAAGATGAGAACAAAAGGACTCTACCGACGAGCAAATTCAGTTCTTTTTAAAATAAAGGACTCTATTAACGTAAAAATTACATTTTTGGTAAAGATTTTTTTTTTACAAGAAATCTGAACATTTTTAGACAAGCAAATTCTATCATTTTTTTAAAAAAAGGACTCTACTGACGAGCAAATTAATTTTAGATAATTATAATCTTAAAAAAGGGATTCTACTAACGAGCAAATTAAGTTTACAAAATTATAATATTAAAAAAGGGACTCTACTGACGAGCAAATTAAGTTTAGAAAATTATAATATTAAAAAAGGGACTCTACTGACGAGCACATTAAAGAGAAATCAACAAGAAACTCTACTGACAAACAAATAAGAAAATGAAATTTAAGTATAAAGAGGATTCTACTAACGAGCAAATTATATAAAAAAGTATAATATATATTTCATTATTTAATTTGCTTGTTAGTAGAGTCCCTTTTTCTATCAACAATTTTATTTTCTTGCCAGTACAGTCTTTTTTGCATTATTTATGATTTGCTCGTCAGTAGAGTTCTTTTTTCATATTATAATTCTCTTTTTAATTTGCTTGTCAGTACAATCTCTTTTCTAATATCTTTGCTTGTTAGTAGATTTCCTTCTTATCTTAAAATTTCTATTTACTTGTCAGTAGAGTCCTTTCTTCGTTTTGAACTTTTTCTAATTTTCTAATTTTCTAATTTTTATCCAAATTAGTAGAAATGTAATTTTGGGTTCAAAAATTCAAAAAATCACCCGGACTAAGCTCACTCTAAGTAACAACCTGGTACAAATATATAAGCAAGTGCGTTTAGAATGTGACTTTACGGGAGCACTTTTCCAATTTTATATAAATTATTAAATGTAATATAAATTATTAAATGTAATTTTGGGTTAAAAAATTTAAAAAATCAGCCCCACTAAGCGCAGTCTAAGTGACAATCTGGTACAAAAATATTTGCATCGGCGTTTAGAATGCGACTTTACGGGAGCACTTTTTAAATTTTATGTAAATTTGTAGAAATGTAATTTTGAGTTAAACAATTTGAAAAAATACCCAGATTAAGCACAGTCTAGTTGACAACCTGGTACAAATATATTAGCAAGGGCGTTTAGATTGTGACTTTACCAGAGCACTTTTCAAATTTAGGGGTAGATTCAAATGGAATTTTTTTTAGTTAATTTGTTCGTCAGTAGAGTCCCTTTTACATTAACTATTTATTATTTTTTACATTATATATTTAATATTTTAAAAAATTTAACTTTCTCGTCAGTAAAGTCATATTGCAAAATTATCAGTTTGCTTGTCAGTAGAGTTCTATTTTTATTTTCTACGTTGTTATTGAATTTGCTCTTCAGCAGAGTCCTTTTTTATCTTCTAAACACTATTATCATTATTATTTTCATATTTTTTACTATTATTATCAATATTATTATTTTATTTGTAATTATCATTCAAAATTTATTTAAGGGTTGCTTGTAACCAACCCTGTTTATATTTCCCCTCTACGTTTTCATCGACCGGCGTCTACGCGCTGCTGTAGCAGCCGATTCAGTAGCCGACACACTCGTAGTAGACGTAGACATACACTTTGTATTATTTATTTGGAAAAATAAATCATTTTGCTAAAATAAATAAAAAAGAGTAGTGCAAAGTGGTGGTAGTTTAGTAAATATTTAATCAGTGTTATAAAAAAATGTGGTAAATGATAAAAAAAGTGTATAGATATGGGTTATATGTGTTTATGTGTGGTTTTGTAAAGGTGTGTTGTATGGAGTTGGGGGTGTGTACGGAACCCTGTTGCTTTGTTGGCGATGACAGTAGGGTATTTGGATAGGGCTCGTCGAGAGCTTTCATTTGATACCCCACATGCCTATATTTGAAGTAAAACTTTTTGACTTATGTCTGCCTTCGGGTTCTGCAACCCAATGGTTTACTTTTTGTTAAATTGCTTGTAACTTTTGAACGGTTTGTCGTAGAGAATTGAGTTATTCGACAAATTTGTTCTAAATTAAAAGATCTATTATATTTTCTTATATGTTATAACCTTGCAACTACTTTGTGTGCTTAAAACATGCAAAAATTATGTGTAAATGATTCATATGGAACCATATTGGTATTATGAGATTGTTACTAGGATATTTGGATAGTGCTCGTCGAGACCTTTCATTTGATACCCAACATGCCTATGTTTGAAGTAAAACGTTTTAACTCATGTTTGATCTCGAGTTCAGCAACCCAATGGTCTACTTTTATTACATCTCTTGTAACTTTTGAACCGTTGGTCCAAAATGGATGAAATATTTGGCAAATTTGTTCTAAATTGGAAGATCTATAATATCTTTTAAAACAATACATTGTGACGTTACATTGCCAAAATAGACATTGTGACGTTCGTTAAGTATGTTATTTGGATAGCGCTCGTCGAGACCTTTCATTTGATACCCCACATGCTTATATTTGAAGTAAAACTTTCTGACTTATATCTGTCTTTGGGTTCTGCAACCCATTGGTTTACTTTTTATTATATCTCTTGTAACTTATGAACGGTTTGTCCAAAATGGATGAAATATTCAGCAAATTTGTTCTAAATTAAAAGATCTATTATATTTCCTTATATGTTATAACCTTGCAACTACTTTGTGTGCTTAAAACATGCAAAAATTATGTGTAAATGATTCATATGAAACCTTATTGGTATTATGAGATTGTTACTATGATATTTGGATAAAGCTCGTCGAGACCTTTCATTTGATACCCCACATGCCTATGTTTGAAGTAAAATGTTTTCACTTATATTTGACCTCGAATTCTGCAACCCATTGGTCGACTTTTTGTTGTATCTCTTGTAACTTTTGAACGGTTTGTCGTAGAGCAGTGAAATATTCGACAATATTCAACAAAAATTAGTTATGCACAAAAGTGTCTAATGCTCCAAGCTTTATAGTTAGCTCTGATATACAAAAAGTAGTTCCACATTATAGATGTATATTAAATACGGCACCCTATTGGTTTCTTCAGACTATTACTAGAATATTTGGATAGTGCTCGTTGAGACCTTTCATTTGATACCCAACATGCCTATGTTTGAAGTAAAACTTCTCAACTCACATTTGACCCGCTGTACTATTTATAGTGCAGCAACTCGTTTGCATGCAGTTATTTATTAAAACTCTTGTAACTTTTGAATGGTTTGTCCAAAAATAATGTAACGTTCAGCAAATTTGTGCTAAATTAAACAATCTACAATATTGTCTTTTACCATAATGCTCTACAGCAACCCCTTATACTTGAAAATAGCAATTGAAGCTCGGCATGTAATCCAAAGTACAGAACTACACTAGTTTCCATACAAACTTCAACGTTTTCTAAGATTTCATACATATTGCGCACGATGACATCTTGCATTGGAACGCAGTATACCGAGTGCACTTTTTTTGTTTCAACTCATGTAACTTCTAAACCATTTGATTGATTTGAATGATGTTTTCGGGAAATTTGTGTAAAATTAAATTATCTACAAAATTGTCTTATACCTTAATGCTCTACAGCAACTCGGTATACTCTAAAATGCATTTGAAAGTGTACAACTTTGCTTCCACCATTATTTTGGAGGACTCGCCTTATAAAATCCGGCGGAAGCAAAGTTGTATATTTAATATTGATATTGTTTTGTTTCGTCGCTTGTAACTTCTAAACCATTTGATTGATTTGGATGATGTCTTCGAGAAATTTGTGCAAAATTAAATTATCTAAAATATTGTCTTTTACCCCAAAGCTGTACACCAACTCGGTATACTTTAAAATTGCAATAAATCAACCCTTGATATATTTTTAATGTTTGTTTTGATTTTAAAAGTACCTACACATATTTTATTCCCTTATAAAATTATTTAGCATCCCTCATCGACCCACTTTATTCATGGTGGGTTGCAGTAATTTATTTTTAATGACGTCATATGGGTTGGGTTTATTTGGGGTTGGTAATTTGGGTATAGAAAGGTCATGGACCTTTGATTAACCCTTAAATTGAAGACGATGTGTTGGTTCGAGATTTATTTTTTTATTTGTTTGTTAAGGAAAATTTGTTGGTTTTTCTCGCATTTTTGTTCTAAAAGTTACCGATTTTAGTATTTGTTGTCATAGTATATGCATTGGAGAGTAACATACTCAAATTTGAGCATTCTAGAAGCATAAATACGTTCTGAAGAGCTCTTTGAAAATGACACTTTTAACTTCAATAATTTTCCATATAATCCCTGAGGTTTTATTCCGGATTTTTATAGCAAAATTATTTTTTTCTTATACATTTTGTTCTGGAAGTTATCAATTTTAGTATTCGTTGTCATAGTATATGCATTGAAGAGTAACATACTCAAATTACAGCATTCTAGTGTCAATAGTACGTCCTGAAGAGCTCTCTAAATATGACATTCAGGTTTGAAGTACTTTTTCCATGTGTATCATTGTTTTATTGTGTACTTGCCTCACAAAATTATTTTTATCTTGAATCTTTGTTCTGAAAGTTATCAGTTTTAGTATTTGTTGTCATAGTATATGCATTGAGGAGTAACATACTCAAATTATAGCATTCTAGAAGTATAAATACATCCTGGAGAGCTCTGTAAAAATGACATTCACGTCTCAAGTACTTTTCCATATATTCACTAATGTTTTATTCTGGACTTTTCTTAGAAAATATTTTTTTTCTTGTATTTTTGATCTAGAAGTTATCAATTTTAGTATTTGTTGTCATAGTATATGCATTGAAGAGTAACATACTCAAATTACAGCATTCTAGAAATATAAATATATCCTGAAGAGCTCTTTCAAAATGACATTTTTAACTTCAATACTTTTCCATATATTCATTGAGGTTTCATTCCGGACTTTTCACATAAAATTATTTTTTTCTTGTATTTTTTGTTATAAAAGTTATCAGTTTTATTATTTGTTGTCATAGTATATAGATTGAAGAGTAACTTACTCAAATTACAGCATTCTAGTAGAAATAGTACGTCCTGAAGAGCTCTTTAAAAATGAATTTGCATCCCAAGTATTTTTCTCATATCTATCATTATTTTATTGTGTACTTTTCTCACAAAGTTATTTTTTTCTTGTATTTTTGTTCTGGAAGTTATCAAATTTAGTATTTGTTGTCATAGTATATGCATTGGAGAGTAACATACTCAAATTTGAGCATTTTATGATCAATAGTACGTCCTGAAGAGCTTTCTAAAAATGACCTTTGCATTCCAAGTACTTTTCTCATATCTATCATTGTTCTATTGTGTAATTGTCTCAGAAAATTATTTTTGTCTTGATTTTTTGTTCCGAAAGTTATCAATTTTAGTATTTTTGATCATAATATATACATTGAAAAGTAACATACTCAAATTTGAGCATTCTAGTATCAATAGAACGTCCTGAAGAGCCTTTTAAAAATGACATTCTTATCGGAAGTACTTTTTCCATATATTCTTTGATGTTTTATCGCGGACATTTCATAATTTTTTTTTTTTGTATTTTTGTTCTGAAAGTTATCGATTTTAGTATTTGTTGTCATAGTATATACATTGAAGAGTAACATACTCAAATTTGAGCATTCTAGAAGTATAAATACGTTCTGAAGAGCTCTCTAAAAATGACATTTGCATCCCAAGTACTTTTCTCATATCTATCATTGTTTTATTGTGTACTTATCTCAGATTTTTTTTTTGTACTTTTGCTATAAAATTTATCGATTTTAGTATTTGTTGTCATAGTATATGTATTGAAGACTAACATACTCAAATTTGAGTATTCTAGGAGTATGAAAACGTCCTGTAGAGCTCTTTGAAAATGACATTTTTAACTTCAATACTTTTCCATATATTCACTGAGGTTTTATTCCGGACTTTTCTTGCAAAATTATTTTTTTCTTGTATTTTTTGTTCTGAAAGTTATCAAATTTAGTATTAGTTGTCATAGTATATGCATTGGAGACCCACAAACTCAAATTACAGCACTCTAGCTATGTCCTATACAATTTAAAAAAAATTCTCAAACTCAAATTATATTCTTAAGTTTTTCACTAATTGCAAATGTAACAAAATTTCATTGACGACTCAAGAATAGTAATAGTATGTGCTCTGGTGGATCATTTTGCAAGACAACTTTTTAATTTTAGTATTTGTTATCATAGTATATGCTTTGAAGACTCACATACTCAAATTACAGCTCTTTAATACAAATACTGTATTTTTTAAAAATCCTAAACGTAAATATTGTTTTTATGGGCACTTCTTGCAGGAAATTGTCAATATTCCAAAATTTTCCAAGAAAACCTATCAATTTTAGTATTTGTCATCATAGTATATACATTGAACAGTAACATACTCAAATTACTGCACTCTAGCTATATCCTATATAATTTTAAAAATTATTCAAACCCAAATTATATTCTTTGTTTTCTCACTAAATACAAATATATTGTAATTCGATTGTTGACTCGAGAATAAAACGGGCTCTGGTAGATAATTTTGCAAGAAAAGTTATCGATTTTAGTATTTGTTATCATAGCATATGCATTGAAGACCCACATACTCCAAATTTTTACATTGTAGTACAAACGGTGCGTCCTGTAGAGCTCTCTAAAACCGGCATTGTCTTATATAATACAATTGTTTAGTTGACGACTTTTTGTAAAAATATTGATTTTTTTCTAGGTTTTTGTTCTAAAAGTTTTAAATTTTAGTATGTCATGTCATAGTATATGCTCTCATAAATATTTTACTCAAATTTCAATCGCGTAATGCAAACGGTGCGGCCCGCAGAGCTTTCCAAAAATGATACTTTTTTGAATAATTCAATTATTTTTTTGAAGAATTTTTCAAAGAATATTGGTTTTTCTTGAGATTTTGTTCTAAAAGTTATCAAATTTAGTATTAGTGACCATAGTATATACTTTGAAGAGTAACATACTCAAATTACAACATTGTAGTACAAGTAATGCGACCTGCAGAGCTCTCTAAAAATCACACTATCTGTCCCATATATGAACCATTATTTAACATATAAGTACAATGGGCTTGAGTTTTCCGGGTACTTTGTTCAGATAATTGTAAATTTTTCAAAATTTTGTAAGTAGACTCATCAATTTTAGTATTTGTCATCATAGTATATACATTGAAGATCCACATACTCAAATTACAGCACTCTAGCTATATTCTATATAATTTTAAAAATTACTCAAACTTCAAATAATATTCTTTTGTTTTTCTCTTATAACAAATGTGTGAATGTTCATAGTGTGAGAGCTGGTGTAAAATTTGCAAGAAAACTTTTTTTTAGTATGTGCATTGAAGAGTAACATACTCAAATTACAGCATTCTACTACAAACTAATTACAAACAATGTAATTTAAAAAAAATATCAAAAAACATTTTACATATCCAAAACTGTTTTTAATACATATCTTGAAGAAAAAATGAGTGAAATTATTTAAGAGTGAAGTTAATATTTAATTATTTAAAAAGTGAGTGATAAGAATATCAAAAATATCAAAAATTTTGAAAATAGTTTAATGTGACTGTTTATAGTTTAAATTAAAAAAATAATTAACATAAAAATGGAGGAAGCACCAAATCCGGATACTTCAACACTTCAACTAAGATTTAAAGTAAGATTATCTTATTTAGATAATAATAATTATCTTAAAATAATAATTATTGTTATCTTAGAATAGTAATTATTTTATCCTAAGATTTAAATAAAAATTGTGTTATCTAAAGTTAATTATATTTTAAATGTTCTTCTAGATGGTCTGAAAGTGTTCTGAATGGTTTGAAAACGTTTCGCAATAAATGATTTTGACAATTAAGTACAGAACCCTATCGACATGTTGAAATTATAGGGCACGTCGAGACCTTTCATTTGATACCACACATGCCTATATTTGAAGTAAAACTTTCTGGCTTAAGTCTGTCTTCGGGTTCTGCAACCCATTGGTCGGCGTTTCATTATATCTCTTGTAACTTTTGAACGGTTTGTTCGATTTGAGTGAAATATTCGGTGAATTTGTACTAGAGTAGATTATTTATAACATGGTTCAACTTATTTAAAAGTCCTAACGCAATAAATGATTTTGAGAATTAAGTACAGAACCCTATCGGCTTGTTTAATTTATATGTACGATATTTGTATAGTGCTCGTCGAGACCTTTCATTTGATACCCCACATGCCTATATTTGAAGTAAAACTTTTTGACTTATATCTGTCCTCGTGCCTTGCAACTCAATGGTCGGCTTCTGTTACATCTCTTGTAACTTTTGAACGGTTTATCCGATTTGAATGAAACATGCGGTGAATTTGTACTAAATTCAAATATCTATAATATTGTCTAACGTATTAATAACCATAGAGCATTTTGATATACTTTAAATTGAATTGGAAGTCGAATAAATATTTTGTACGGAACCTTGTAGCTTTGTAGAGTTTTGAATAAGACTTTTAGATAGTGCTCGCCGAGACCTTTCATTTGATACCCAACATGCCTATATTTGAAGTAAAACTTTCAAAATTATATCTTACGAAGTTCTGCAACCCATTCGATTCGATTAGATAATAATTAATGAAGAAAGGGACTCTACTAACGGCAAAAATATTATTAAAAAAGATTTTAGGAGAAAGGACTCTACTGACGAGCAACATTATTAACAAAAAATTATGAATAGGGAAAGGGACTCTACTGGCGAGCAAAATGATTAATATTGAATAATGATTGGAAAAAAGGATTCTACTGACGAGCATGCGTAAATATAGATTTTTAGATAAAAAAGGACTCTACTGATGAGTTAACTCGATTTTAGATCTAAATATTTAGAATTTTAAAAAGGAATTCTAGTGACACATGGAATTTCAGAATGCGAAAAAGAGACTCTACTGACCAGCAAACATTAATTTTAATCTAGAATATGAAAAAGGTACTCTACTGACGAGCAAATATTAATTTTAATCTAGAGTATGAAAAAGGACTATGCTTATCATCAAACTTTAATTTTGATCTAGAATATTAAAAAAGGAACTGCACTCTCGTCAGTAAAGTTCTTCAAGCATTCAAATTTTAATTTTGATCAAGAAGATGGAAAAGTGACTATACTGACGAGCAAAAAAAAGAATTCTATTGACGAACAAAAATATTAATAAAAAATATTTAAGGAAAAAGGACTCTACTGACGAGCGAAATTATAAATAATAAATGATTATCGGAAAAAGGGGACTCTACCGACGAGCAAAATTATTACTTATGAATGATAATTCAAAAAGGGACTCTACTGATGAGCAATCTAAACAAAAACATCAATAAACAATGTTTCAATGAAGGACTCTACTGACGACTAAAATTAAATTTCAATTTAGAAGATTATAGAAAAGGATTTTACTGACGACTAAAATAAAATTAAAAACTAGAACATTGAAATGTGACTCTACTGAGAAAGTGAGATAAATATAATAGCAAACTGAAACAATGTAAAAAGAAATTCTACTGACGAACAAATTAAATATAGATTTATAAAATTGAAGAAAATTATCTACTGACGAGCAAAACTACATATAGATAGAGGTTATAAAATAAAAAAAAAAATTAGTTAAAGGGACTCTACTGACTAGCAAACTTTAGGCTTGATCTAGAAAATATAAAAAGGACTCTACTGACAAGCAAACTTAATTTTTATCTGCAATATATAAAAGGACTCTACTGACGAGCAGGTTGATTATAATTAAAGTTTGCTCGCAAGTAGTCTCTTTTTTAACTTATTAATATATAAATATGAATATCTTGTACTTCAAGTATGATTTTTGGATAGTACTCGTCGAGACCTTTCATTTGATATCCCGCATGCCTATATTTGAATGAAAACTTTTTGACTCATGTATGTCCTCGTATTATGCAACCCATTGGTCGGCATTTTATTAAATCTCTTGTAACTTTTGAATGGTGTGTCCGATTTGAACGAAATATTCGGTGAATTTGTACTATATTTAAATATCTATATTATTGTCAAACGTATTAATAACCATAGAGCAATTTGTTATACTTTAAATTGTTTTGGAAGTTGAATAAGTGTTTTGATCGGAACCCTGTAGCTTTGTAAAGTTTTTGAATGAGATTTTTAGATAGTGCTCGTCGAGACATTTCATTTGATACCCCACATGCCTATATTTGAAGTGAAACTTTCAAACTTATATCTTAAACGAATTTTTGCAACCCATTCGATTCGATTAGATAATAATGATTGGAGAAACTCTACTAACGACAAAAATATTATTGAAAAAGATTTTAGAAGAAAAGACTCTACTGACGAGCAAACTTAATTTTGATCTGCAATATAAAAAAGGAGCAGGTTGATCATAATAAAAGTTTGCTCGCAAGTAGAGTCTCTTTTTTAACTTATTAATATATAAATATAAATATCTTGTGCTTTAAGTATGATTTTTAAATAGAGCTCATCGAGACCTTTCATTTGATACCCCACATGCCTATATTTGAAGTAAAACTTCTTAACTTATATCTGTCCTCGTTCTATGCAACTCAATGGTCGGCTTCTGTTACATCTCTTGTAACTTTTGAACGGTTTGACCGATTTGAATGCAACATTCTGCAAAGTTGTGTTAAATTACATGAGCTATAATATAGACTTATATTGTAAGTCCTACAACAATTTAGTATACTTGTGCCAAGAACTATATTAGTTTGTTGAGAATGTTACTATGATATTTGAATAGTGCTCGTCGAGACCTTTCATTTGATACCCTACATGCCTATATTTGAAGTAAAACTTTTTGAGTTATGTATGTCCTCGTGCTATGCAACCCAATGGTCGGTTTCTGTTACATCTCTTGTAACTTTTGAACGGATTGCCCTATTTGAATGAAACATTCAAATATATTTTAAAGTTTTAATCCATTTTTGGCAACTCATTGGTTCACCTTTTATTGTATCAAGTAGAATCTTTTTTCTTTTCATATAAATGCACGTATATATATTTAAATATATAATCCTTTTCTGCTGGGAATATTTATTTCGAGTATTTTAAATCCGACATTGAAATATCATCCAAGCCCACAAAGGACATTACTCATGTCGGATTGAGGAATAAATCACACACGAAATACAGATGTATATATATATATATATATATATATATATATATATATATATTTGGAGAAACTAGCCAAAACCTGAGTAAACGCCTTCATAAACATAAAAACAACTCAAAAAATCCGAAGCAATTTGAGACGATGTTAACTGAACATATTAAAAATATAAACCATAATATATATATATATATATATATATATATATATATATAAAATAACTGAAAAATTGAGGAAAATGGGAACTCTACTGACACGAAAATTTGACAGAAAAAAGGGATAAAACGAGTTTTAATTTGTAATAATTTTTATAATTATTTTTTTTTCTATTTCAGAATGTTTTAAGAGAACTGGAACAGAAGAAACCGCAATTAGACGAATTGGTGCACACGGCAGAAAATTTGAAGGCGGACAGCAACAGGCAGCAGCTGCATGGAAAAGGTAAGCGAGTCTCAAGAAGTTTCACTTCAATTTTTATTGATCAGTAGGAAATCATATGTATTCGTAATTAATGAAACTATATGCACAGTCATAAATTACATGACCTAAAGCCAATATATCATTGTAAAATATTAGAGGCCTACGAAAAGTAGTTTACTAGTAGTTACTAATGACTTGTTTGCAAGTGCAACTTGCCTTAAGGCAAAATGACATTTATGACACATGAACATTGCATTTAAATAGTAAATTGCAATCAATTTAATAAAAGGGACTTTACTGACGAGCAAATTAAAATTTCTACTTTACAACTCTACTGACGGAAAAATTTAGTATTTGTCTAGAAAATAAAAGAACTCTACAATCGAACAAATGAGAAGAAGATACAAAATGGACTCTACTGACGAGTGTAATAAAGAGCGTCATACGCTATTTCTCAACTAACGAACTCTACTGACTAACAAAATAAAATTCAATTTAACTTTGTCTTTGACGTATAATGTAAATGTAATGAGAAGAAAAAAGAACTCTACTGACGATCAAACTAAATTTTGATCTTAAATATTAAAAGGGACTCTACTGACGAGCAAGATTAAAGTATGTAATGTAAATCAAATATAAAAAATGATAATGTAAAAAGAATTCTATTGCAAATGAAAATTCATGTTAAAAGGGGCTCTACTAACGAGCAAAGCTAAATTCATGATAAAAGGGACTCTACTAACGAGCAAACTAAAATTAGAGGAACAAGAGACTCTGCTGACTATGAAATTAGAATGTTTAGAGCAAATGTGCTATTAAGGTATAATTATACAAGGGACTCTTCTGACGAGCAAAATATAATAACAGTAATGCACATAATATAAATAATATAATTAGGTAAAAAAAATCTACTGGCGAGCTAACTAAGATTAATCGCTAAAGGGGCTCTACTGACGAGCAAATTCAAAAATTAACACCAGAAAATTAAAAAAAATGATAAAAACTCTACTGATGAGAAAATTTAAAAGATAAAAAAAGAACTCTACTGACGAGCAAATTAAGAAAAATAAAAAAGGATTTCTACTGACGAGCAATTTAAAAAAAATGACAAAGGGACTCTACTGACGAGCAAATTAAAAAAATTATAAAAACTCTACTGACGAGCAAATTTAAAAAAAAATTACAAAGGGACTCTACTGATGAGCAAATTAAAAAAAAAAAAAAACTGTGGTGATGAGAAAATTTAAAAGATACAAAATGGACTCTACTCACGAGCAAATTAAAATTAATGAAAAAGGGACACTACTGACGAGCAAATTAAAAAAACAAGACAAGATAGTATATTCTTAATCATTTTTTTGTGAATTCAAATTTTATTGTATTTTTCTCTAATACAATTTTATTCTTAAAAATAGATTCAGCCACTAATTACAACAGTTATAACTAACTTCACACTACTATATATATCTCTCTCTATCTATCTACCGTTCTATTTGTTTATCTCTATCTCTTTCAACCGGTCGTCGTCCTCGTCGAACAAGTACTTGTTGTGCAATGTTTTGAATGTTTTGTTATTACGGTGGAGCGGTGGAGGGTGCTCTCTAGTGAGGGGTTGATTTGCCGCCCCCTTTGTCGAGCCCCACCTGTGTGTCTGCCGGGGAGCACCTGGATTTAAAACATGAAGTGATTGATTTTTGGAGACTTTAACTGACCTGTTGAAAATAAAATCGGGTTAAAGAAGGAACTCTACTGACGAGCAACTTGTAAATAAAATATTTAAAGAAAAGGGACTCTACTGACGAATAAAATAAAAATATGTGAACAAAATAAATACTATTATTATTATTTATTATTACATAAATAAGAAAAAAAGAACTCTACTGACTAGCTGTAAGGTAAATATCAAAAATACTAGTCAAAAACCAAAAAGACTCTACTGACGAGCTAAAAATATTTAAAAAACTATGCGACGAAAAGGGTCTCTACTGTCAAGCAAAATGAAATACATTATGGGTCCCTACAAAAAAGGACTCTACTGACGAGCAAACTGAAAACAAATAAAAGAACTTTCCTGTCTGGCAAATTGATATTTGTTTCATCAAAAATATTGGACATGAAAAAGGACTTGACTGACAAGCGAATATTTTTGATATTTCATATCAAAAACAAAATCGATCTGCGACTAAAAGGGACTCTACTGACGAGCAAACAAAAAATTTATATTCAAAAACAAAAAATAGAAAATTCAGTGTGCAGCAAGAAAGGGACTATACTGACAAGTAAAATGCAAATCATTATTAATCGAAACGAAAAAGGGACTGTACAAATTAAAATGAGATAAAATAGGACTCTATTGACGAGCAAACTGTATTTTATTCAATTTTTTTTTTGCCAGAGACAAAAAAGGACTCCACTGACGAGCAAAAAAGAAATTTTATATTCGAGCAAAGAAGGAACCCTACTGACTAGCAAACTGAAAACAAATAAAGAAACTCTACTGAAGAGCAAATAAAATTTTATATTTATAAAAAACAAAATATATGACAAAAAGGGACTATACTGACGTGCAACATTAAATACATGATTTATACGAAACAAAAAAGGACTCTACTACGAGCAAACTAAAATGCGATAGAAAAAGGACTCTACTGAGGAGCAAACTGGAATTTTAACTCAATCTGGTTAAAATATTGCCTGGAAAAAATATTTTTAATACATTCGAATTAGCGGCAAAAAGGGACTGTACTGACAAGCAAAATAAACATGACATCATATAAATAAATAAATAAAAATTTTCATTTTAAAGAGTAAATGTTTTAAAAATTAACAAATAAGTCCAACACTCTTATTATTTAAAAAAAAGATAATTAAAGATAATAAAGATTAAAAAAATAAAAGATAATCTTAAAAATTTATTCCTATATTTTTAACAATTATCTTACTTTTTACCTAAAAACGTATTTTTTAATATTTACTTTAATATTAAAAATAATACTATATGCTTACAAGATATTTCATCTATTATCTTTTATTATCTTAAGATAATTTTTTTCTCTAAAAATCTCCTTTCACTTGAACTCCATGAAAACGCTTCAAAGGAATCGATAAAAGGGGAAAACGCCCTAGAAATAGTACGATCACCGGTGTTTTTTTTTACTCAAATTAAAATAACTCGAAAATTAATTTAGTTAGATCAAAATTATCTTCTAAAGATTTTTAGATAACTAAATTATCTTTTATCTTATCTAAGATAATATACTTGTAGCATTATTATTAACGGGTTAATCGGACGTTGAAAGTAGGGTGTTGATTTGTGGTACTTTTTTAAGTATTTATTAGATAACATGTAAATTATATAATTTATCTTAAGACAATATTTAATAAATATTTAGATAACTAAATTATCTTTTATCTTCTCTAAGATAATATGCATGTAAAGTTAATTTTTATTGGACTAATGAGGCATTGAATATAGCTAAAATATATAAAGCTTATTTATTTGTGATAATTTTTTTTAGTATTTATTAAATAACTCTTGAATTATATAATTTATCTTAAAACTATCTTAGACATTTTTTTAGATAACTAAATTATCTTTTATCTTACTTAAGATTGTATGCTTGTGAAATTATTTTTTCTTGAACTAATGAGACATTGAACATATATAAAGGCTATTTTAATTTAAAACATATATAAAGCGTATTTATTTGTGATACCTTTTTTTAAATGTTTATTACGTAACTATTGAATTATCTAATTTATCTTGAGACAATCTTTGACAAATATTTAGATAACTGAATTATCTTTTATATTACTTAAGATTGTATTTTCGTAATTTTTTTTTTGTAACTACTAGGACATTGAATATAGTTAAAATATATACAGCGTATTTATTTGTGATATATTTTTCTAGTATTTTTCAAATTGTCTAATTTATCTTAAGATAATATTTAGCAAATATTTAGATAACTAAATTATCTTTTATCTTTCTTAAGATTTTATGCTTGTAAAGTTATTTTTTCTTGAACTAATGTGACATTCAATAGAGCTAAAATATATACAGCGTATTGATTTGTGATACATTTTTTTACTATTTATTAGATAACTCTTAAATTATCTAAATTATCTTAAAACAATCTTTGGCATGCTTTTAGATAATTGAAGTATCTTCAAACTTATCTAACATAGTATATACCTAAAATAAAATTTTGTTAATAAAAATTGCTTTTAAACATAGACAACCGACTATATCTGACGTAAATTTCAAGCTTGACGGTACAAATTTTTAGATAACTCTTAAATTATCTACGTTATCTTAAAACGATCTTAGACACTCTTTTAAATAATCAAATTATCTACATTTTTGTCTAATATTATATTCATGTCAAATAAACTTTCATTACTAAAAATTAAACCTAAATACGCAACAGACAGCAATCATGTACATTTTGTACAAAACTCGACGGTGCATTTATCTATATTTATACACATAACTTTTAAATTATCTAATTTATTTTAAAACAATCTTAGACAAATTTCAAGATAATAAAATTATGCACATTTTTCTCTAACATAGTATTTACGTCCAATAAACTTTCATTACTAAAAAACACCTTACAATTCATAATTACTACACCTCAAAATCTACGGTACACTTTCCTACATTTTCCCAGATAACTCCGAAATTATCTTAGTTATCTTAAAACAATCTTCAAACAAAATAAAGCCAACAGTCCACCCTATAAACTTCCCTAACATCATACAACCCTATATCAACTTTCCATACTTCAAAACACATCCCCATCTTATCTTTCCTCCTATCGATTTATTTCTCTCGGTAACAAGTTGCACAGGAAAGTTATTTCTGTTCTTAGAGCCCCCCCTGGAGCCCCTCGAAGCGCCCCTTCGCAAAAAATGTAATTCCCCACCACTGTTACCGATTACAGCCCCCATTTGGGGGTTTGGGGATGAAAATCGTAAGACAAGAGGGAAAAGAAAAGTGTTAAGTAAATCCTCTTTGAGAGGATGATATAAGGATTTATAAAGGACTACTTGTCGATAGGCTAAATTGTTTAAATCATGAAATTTTAATTATCGGTTGTATTAATTCAGTTTGCTCGTCAGTAGAGTCACTGTTTTGTAATTTTCTAGAACAAAATTAAACTTTGGTCGTTGGTAGAGTCCATTTTCTACCAAAATTTAAAAATGAAATGATGAAAATCGTGAGACAAGAGGGAAAAGAAGTGTTAAGTAAATCCTTTTTGAAGAAAGTACTTGATGGTATTATAAAGAGTACTTGCCGATAGGCTAAATTTGTTGAATAATAATTAATTAGCGAGAAATAATTGGGTAATTATATAATGAATTAGTTTGCTCGTCAGAAGAGTCCCTTTTCTACTTCAGTAGAGTTTTTTTTTTTAATTTTAAAGTACTTTTACTTGTTTTGATAATAAAATCTTTAAAATTAATATAAGTTTATGTTTTAATGTGTCAAGGTGACCTTTAGAACTTTCGTATATGGATCTAGCGTGAAGTGCGTTGAACATTTTGTTTAAGAGTTTGAAGTTAAGTCTAGGGTGTGAGGTCGATGCGTGTGATTCGGACGTGCATGCTAGACTTTTTAGGGTTGAAATTTTTAGTTTTATTTGTATTGAAATTTTAAAGTTTTAAAATAATAATTGTAAATATATTTCTGAAAATTGCGATTGGTTCTCTTTTTAATTTTAATTCAATTTAGAGTTAAGTTTTTTTTAGCATTTGTGAGAGATATTAGAGAAAAATGTAAATAATTCATTTATCTAAGATAAAATTATAATAGCTGACATATTAATAGTTATATAGGTGAAGGACTCTCTCACTTTGCAGAATTCTAAATATTCTGAATATATTTGCTCTAAAGGATTCCAGAACATGTCGTATACGCTTTGTGAATAATAATAAAGGATTATTATATATATATATATATATATATATATATATATATATATTTACATATTTTGGTACATTTATCTATACTTTTACAGAAAACTCTTAAACTCTCTTAGTTATCTAAAAACAATCTTCTGACAATTTTTAGATAATTATGTTATCTAAATTTTCTCTAATAGTGTCTAAAATTATCACAAATATATTATATATTAAATAGTACAGTAGGTCCAAAATGAGTCAAAAAGTTTTACTTCAATATAGGTTTGTTGGGTATCAAATGAAAGGTCTCGACATTTAGCACAAATTCATCGAATAAACTAATCACTTTGCATAAACGTTTCGAAAGTTACAAGAGTTATAATAAGTGCTGACCAATGGGTTGCGGAACTCGCAGTCCTGTATAAGTAAAAATATTTTACTTCAAATATAGGCATGTGGGGTATCAAATAATAGGTCTCGACGGTCTCTATCCAATATCATAGTAACAAACTCAACGTACGTCACAATGTCTATTTTGGCAATAATAAAATATTGCAATTTGACGAAAGGTGAAATTATATTAAAAATGATTATAGATCTTTAAATTTAGAACAAATTTGTCGAATAAACTATTTACTTTAGACAAACGGTTCAAAAGTTACACGCGATGGAATAAAAAGTCGACCAATGGGTTGCGACCAATCGGTCAAAAATTTTCGGCGTCAAATATAGGTATGTGGGGTATCAAATAAAAGGTCTTGACGAGCACTATCCAAAAATCATAACAACAGCCTCAAAAAGTCAATAGGGTTCCGTATCAATTATTTTTTCAATTTTCAGCATCATTTTTTGTCATTTAAAGTATGCCCAGTTGCTATAGAGTCTTACTGTGTTAGAACAAATTATAAATAGTGTAATTTAAAACAAATTCACCGAATAAACCATTTACTTTAGACGTACCGTTCAAAAGTTACAAGAGATTGAACAAAGAGACGACCAATGGGTTGCAGAACTCTAGACGCAACATAACTCAAAAAGTTTTACTTCAAATATAGGCATGTGGGGTATCAAATGAAAGGTCTCAACGAGCTCTATCCAACTAACATATCCTCAACCATAACCTCAAAATTACTCAATTCCTAACACGTTTTTCGTAATAAATTCCCACACACAATGCATATTAACACTTAAGAATTTAATCTCATTTTAATACCCCCAACATCTATTGTATCTAGTGTGAATTTACGACTAAGACGAGAAATTCCGTTAAACTGCGAACAATAAGGGATGAAAGGCTTCGAAAGCGGATATGTGGCTATAAAACGGATATAGGAACGACGTGTATGTTTATGCGCGATTTTAGACTTAAGGAGTTGTTGAAGTGGTTATGGTGTTAGGGGATGTTTTTGGTAATTTTATTGGCTGTAAATTGCTTGAAGATAGTTTTAAGATAACTTGGATGTTTCAAAAGTTATCTGAATAAATATAGATAAATGCACCGCAGGATATTGTATAAAATGTACATGATATATGCCTATTGCGTACATAACTAGTTTTAAGTGCAAGTTTTAGTAATGAAAGTTTATTTGACATAAATACAACATTTGACAAAAATGTAGCTAATTTAGTTATCTTTAAATTTGTTGAAGATCGTTTTAAGATAACTTAGATATTTCAAGAGTTATCTGAATAAATATAGTTTTTTTTTTTTTTTTGTACCGCAGGATTTTGTATAAAATGTACATGATAGATATCTATTGCGTACATGTCTATTTTTAAGCGCATTTTTTAGTAATGAAAGTTTATTTTACATAAATATAATATTAGACAAAAATGTAGATAATTTGTCTATAAATTTGCTTAAGATAGTTCTAAGACAGCAAAGATAGTTTTGGAGTTATCTCTAAAAATATATATAAATGTACCTTATAAATTGCATTAGGGCTTTAGTTGTTTCAACGCTTGTAACTTCTAAACCATTCGATTGATATGAATGATGTGTATGAGAAATTTGTTCATAATTCAATACTCTACAATATTGTCTTTTACACCAATGCCCTACAGCAACTCGGTATACTCTTAAATCTAAATTGATAAAAGCCATAATGCATTTCAATGAATGCTCCATATTTCGGATTTAATTTTCTATCTTTAGTTGCTATTTTAAAGCATACCGAGTTGCTGTAGAGCAATATGGTGTTAGACAATATTGTGCACAATTTAATTCTGCACAAATATCTCATACACATCATTCATATCAATCGAAAGGTTTAGAAGTTACATGCATTAAAACAAAAAAAGTGCACTCGGTATACTGCCCTCCAATGCAAGAAGTCAACGTTTGTATGGAAACTAGTGTAGTTTGGTAGTTTGGATTATTGAAGCGCTTCAATTGCTATTTTAAAGTATAAGGGGTTGCTGTAGAGCATTATGGTAAAAGACAATATTGTACATTGTTAAATTTTGAACAAATTTGCCGAATATTTCATTCAGTTTGGACAAACCGTTCAAAAGTTACAAGAGTTTCTATAAATAAATGCACCCAAACGAGTTATCGTACTATAAATAGTACAGCGGGTCAAATGCGAGTTAAGAAGTTTTACTTCAAATATAGGCATGTTGGGTATCAAATGAAAGGTCTTGACGAGTACTAACCAAATGTATCAGTGACGTCCAAAACATACCCATAGGCTTCTGTATAACCTCATATATCCATTATTCAAAACTAATTTTGTGGTTTCTATTGCAATTTTAAAATATACCGAGTTGATATAAGGACTGCTATTAAGTACAGTTATAGACAATTTAATTTAAAATAAATTTGTCGAATATTTCATTTAATTTGGACGAACCATTCAAAAGTTACAAGAGTTTCAATAAATAAATGCACACAAACGAGTTGTCATACTATAAATAGTACAGCGGGTCAAATGCGAGTTAAAAAGTTTTACTTCAAATATAGGCATGTTGGGTATCAAATGAAAGGTCTCAACGAGCACTATCCAAATATCTAAACAGCAAACTCGACAAACCAATAGGGTTCCGTACACCTAATTTATTTACTTACTAATACAAATTTTTGGCATTTTAAAATACACCAAGTGGCTGTAGCGTCAAACTATACTAGACAATATTATAAACCATGCAATTTAGCACAAATTTTCCGAATAAACCACGTACTTCAGACAAACCGTTCGAAAGTTACAAGCAATGTAACAAAAGCCGACCAATGGGTTGCGAAACTCAAATTCCAACATACCTCAAAACGTTTTACTTCAAACATAGGCATGTGGGGTATCAAATGAAAGGTCTCGACGAGCACTATCTAAATATCATACTTACAAACACAACAAGGCCATAGGATACCATACACACTTATTCAGTAAATATTTTCTTATGTTTGCAAATTTAAAGTATACTAACTTATTGTAAAGTTTCTACACTGGACACTATTATAAATTGTGTAATTCAGCATAAATTTGCTGAATGTTTCATTCAAATCGGACAAACCGTTTAGAAGTTACAAAAGATGTAACAGAAGCCGACCAATGGGTTGCCGAACACAAAATTAGACATAAGTCAGAAAGTTTTACTTCAAATATAGGCATGTGGGGCATCAAATGAAAGGTCTCGACGAGCCCTATCCAAAAATCCAATTTAATTTATATTTTATCTATTATTTTTCTAGTATCCGCCCTGAGATCGCACTGGGACGACGCAAACGGCGCCGTCCTCCAGCGCAAAGCCCAGCTGGACGCCATGTTGGCTGACAGTGCCAGATACGACACCGCCCGAAGAGAGTGCGAATCTTGGCTAGAAAGAAACGAGAGACGTTTGAGTTGCGTGGCGCCGCCGGCAGATACCGCTGATGTCCTGGAAATGCAACAGAGGGAACAGAAGGTAAGTTGATGAGTTAGTTAGTGGTAAGAACTCGTTAGTGATAAGTGGCGGTTTTGGAGGACAAATAGTATGTTTAGTGATGGGTAGTGTTAGACAATATTGTAGCTGGTGGTTTAAGCTTGAAATTTGCTGAATATTGTTTTTGGTTAGCGTGGCTAGTTTTGAGGTTATGGCTGACAGAGTGGGCACGTGTCTTAGTGCAAGTGCTTGCAAAAGGTGAGTTGGGGGATAGAAAATTTGGTTTTTGGAAGCATAGTTGTTAAAAATGTCCTTGTGAGGTATTAGGGGAATTTGTAGCTAATACCTTAAGCTACAAATTAGCTAAAGACAGTTTTGAGCTAGCATAGCTAGTTTAGAGGTTATCAGAGAAAATGTCAAAGTGTGTCCCTTTGCGTGTACTAGTAAGATGTTATTAAGGGCACACATAATTTGATTTTTGCAAGCATAGTTATTAAGGATGATCTTGTGAGGTATTGGAGAAATTTGTAGCTAGTTTTTTGAGCTACAAATTAGTTTAAGCCAGTTTTTGGTTAGCTCATGTAGTTTAGAGGTTATGATAGAAAATGTCAAAATGTATCCGAAGGCTTGTACTAGTACAATTTATATTAGAGCACACAAAATTTGTTTTTTCGAAGGATAGTTGTTAAGAATGTCTTTGTGAGGTATTAGGCAAATTTGTAGCTATTTCCTTAAGCTATAAATTAGCTAAAGAAAGATCCTAATTATTATAGCTAATTTAGAGGTTATGGTAAAAAATATCAAAATGTGTTCTAGGGCACATAAAATTTGGTTTTTGGAAGCATAGTTGTTAACAATGTCTTTGTGAGGTATTACAGGAATTTGTAGCTAGCTTTTTAAGCTCTAAATTAGCTGAAAATAGTTTTTAGTTAGCATAGTTAGTTTGGAAGTTATGGTAAAAAATGTAAAAAAATGTCCTGGGGCTTGTACTAGTAAAATATGTTTTGGTGCACACAAAATTTGGTTTTTCGAGGCTTAAGTATTAAGGATGTCTATGTTTGGTGTTTGGAAAATTTGTAGCTAGTTTCTTTAGATACAAATTAGCTAAAGATAGTTTTTAGCTAGCATACCCAGTTTAGAGGTTATGTTAAAAAATGTAAAAATGGGTCCTTAAGCTTGTACTAGAACAATTTATATTAGAGCACACAAAATATGGTTTTTCAAAGGACATTTATTAAGAATGTCTCTGTGCAGTGTTAGGAAAATTTATAGCTAGTTTCTTAAGCTATAAATTAGCTAAAAACAGTTTTACGTTAGCATAGTTACTTTTGAGGTTATGTTAAAAAACGTCAAAATGTGTCCTAGGGCTTGTGCTAGTAAAATGCATGTTGGAGCACACAAAATTTGGTTTTTCGAGGCTTAAGTGTTAAGGATGTCTTTGTAAGGTATTAGTGAAATTTGTAGCTAATTTCTTAAGCTACAAATTAGCTAAAGATAGTTCTGAGCTAGCATAATTAGTTTGGAAGTTATAGCCCAGAAAGTAAGCAAATGTCTTGATACTTTTAGTGACGAAAGTTCAGTGGGTGCACTGAAAATTGGGGTTTTGTGAGATAATTATTACAAATTTTGGGAGATAGTTTTAGCAAATGTTATAGCTAGCTACGAATTAGCTAAAGATAGTTTTTAGTTAGCTTAATTAGTTTGGAAGCTATAGCTAAAACAGTAAACACAATTCCAAATGCTAGTACCAGCAAAAAGTTAATGAGGATAGTAAAAATATAAATTTTGCAAGAAATCTGTTAAAAATGTCTTAGTATAGTATTAGATAGTATATCTTAAATAGCTGAAGACAGTATTTAGCTAACACAATTAGTTTAAAAGTTACAGCTATAAAAGTAAACACAAATCCAAATGTTGTTCTGCTAAAAAGTTTTTAAGGGCTGTACTAAATTAGATTTACCAAGACAACTGTAAAAGATATTTTAGTATAGTATTAGAAAAACTTACATCTAATTCTTTAAGCTACAAATTAACTAAATAATGCTTTCAGTTATCATAATTAGATTAGAAGTTATAGCTAAAAAACTAAACACAAGTCCCAAATACAAGTACTAACAAAGTTAATCAGGTCTTTAAGAATTTGGTTTTTGCAAGATAACTGTTAAAGATATATCAGTACAATGTTAGATACATTTTTAGCTAATTTTTTAAGCTACAAATTAGCTGAAGATAGTTTTTAGTTAGTTTAATTAGTTTACCAGTTATAGCTAAAAAACTAAACACAAGTCTACTGCCAGTACTAGCAAAAAGTTAATGAGTGCATCAAGACTCCACATTTTGCAAGATAACTATTAAAGATATCTTAGTGCAATATTAGACAAACTTTTTGCTAGTATTTTAAGCTACAAATTAGTTTAAAACTGTTTTTAGTTTTTACTAGTATTTTAGAAAATATAGCACACAAACCCTAAAAATGCAACTACTTTATATAATTTGAGTTGAAGCTTTGATAATTTTCAATTGCTATATTATTAATACTTTGCTATATTATTTATATCAATTAATATTAATTGTATAAAATGAAGGTGGTTTATTAAGCTACAAATTAGCTAAACACACTTTACAGTTTGCATAAATAGTTTAGAAAATATAAAACAAAAACTATAAAAAAGTATCTTTACATACTATTTGGTTAGCAAGATTCAATCAAAAATTATTTATAAAACTTACAAAAATGTATACTAAAACTAAATAGACACACCTTATAGTTTGCATAAATACTTTACTAGATATAAAACTAAAACTACAAAAATGTCTTCATCATATATATTTTTTTGGCATTTTAAATGCATTTTTATTTAAAAAAATGTGTGTAAAACTTACAAAAATGTGTGTAAAACTTACAAGAATGCGTGTAAAACTTACAAAAATGTTAGCTCAAATTTACGAGATTTTAATTAGCTATATATTAGCTAAACATACTTAATACCTATCACAAAATTTTAAAAGTTGTTAAAAAAAACTATAAATTTGCTGCAAAATTTCTGAAGTTCAAGTGTGAAACACGCTTTACAACCCTAAAGCTTCCACCACACTCAACAGGCGCCATATAAAACCCCAAACAACGTTCATAAGCAAAAGCGCAAGTGTGGCTATTGCTTTAGGCTAAAGCGTGCTTCACACTGTGCAATTAAAATTTAATTTAGTTAGTAGATTTTTGAAAGCGTTTTTAAACCTCAATTTGTTCTAACACATATATACTTATATACATCAAATCGAAGGTAATTTTATCTCCAACAAACTGGCTAAACACAATTTTTATTCGCACCAATATTTTGGGAGTTATTTACAAAAATTTGATTTTTTTTTGTCTTTTTCCAGTCATCTTCACACTGTATAATTAAAATCAAAATTTAAAAGGTAGATTTTTGAAAGCCTTTTTAAACCACAATTTGTTCCAACACATATATACTTATATACATAAAATCAAAGCTAATTTTAAGCCCAAAAAACTGGCTAAACCCAATACCTATTTACACTAATATTTCACAAAATATTTGCAAAAATTTGATTTTTTTTTGTCTTTTTCCAGTCATATCATGCAGAGTTACATCAATACAAACATCAAATCGAACTCTTCAATCAGTTGACACAGAAATTAATAGCCGTTTATCAGCACGATGACACTTCACGTATAAAAAAGATGACAGAATGTGTCAATCAACGTTATGCTAATTTGACACAAGCAGTGGTGGCCAGAGGAAGGGTCCTCAATGCTGCAATTAACTCTTTACATAACTTCGACAGGTGAGTGATAATTGAGTCATAAATTGAGTTGGAAAATGTCAAAATGTTGTAAAATTTTATTAAGAGCACACATAATTTGGTTTTTGGAGGCTTAAGTGTTAAGGATGCCCTTGTGAGGTATTAAGAAAATTTGTAGCTAGTTTCTTAAGCTACAAATTAGCTGAATATAGTTCTTAGTTATCACTTCTAGTTCAAAAGTTACGGCAAAAATAATAAATGCCTGTCAAAGTTCTGGTACTACTAAAAATTTATTGGAGGGACTGAAAAAGTGAATTTTCAAGTAAATTATTTAAGATATCCAAATACAGTGTTAGATGAAGTTCAAAGCAATACTACAAACTATAATTTTGCTAAAGACTGTTTTTAGTTAGATCAATTAGTTTAAAAGTTATAGCTAAAAAACTAATGATATGTCTATGTAGTAGTACTACCAAAATATAAGTGGAAGGCTCGAGAATTTTGTTTTTGCCAAATAACTATTGAAGTCATCTTAATATAGTATGAGACAAACTTATAGCTAGTGCTTTAAGCTACAAATTAGCTAAAGACTGTTTTTAGTTAGCTTAATTAGTTTAGAAGTAATAGCACAAAAAGTAAGAAAACGTCTTGTTATTAGCACTAACAAAAAATTAGTAGGCGGACTGAAAGTTTGCATTTTGTGGCATAACTATTACAAATTCTGCAAAATAGTTTTAGACAAAGTTATAGCTAGTTTTTGTAGCTATAATTTAGCTATAGGCTGCTTTTAGCTTAATTAGTTTATAAGTTATAGCACAAAAAGTAAGATAACGTCTTGTTATTAGCACTAACAAAAGATTAGTAGGCGGACTGAAAATTTGGGTTTTGTAGCATAACTATTACAAATTCTGCAAAATAGTTTTAGACAAAGTTATAGCTAGTTTTTGTAGCTATAATTTAGCTATAGGCTGCTTTTATCTTAATTAGTTTAGAAGTTATAGCACAAAAAGTAAGAAAACGTCTTGTTATTAGCACTAACAAAAGATTAGTAGGCGGACTGAAAATTTGGGTTTTGTGGCATAACTATTACAAATTCTGCAAAATAGTTTTAGACAAAGTTATAGCTAGTTTTTGTAGCTATATATTAGCTATAGACTGCTTTTAGCTAGCTCAATTAGTTAAGAAGTTACAGCTATAAAAATAAACACAAGTTCTAGTGCTGGAACTATCAAAATTTCAAAGAGCATATTGAAAATCTAGATTTTACTAGATAAGTATTCGAGTTATCTTAGTATAGTCTAAGACAGAATCATAGCTAGTTTCTCAAGCTATAAATTAATAAAATATAGTTTTTAGTTAGTAGTTTTAGTTTGGAAGTTATAGCTATAAAGGTAAACATAAGCTCTAGTGCTGGTACTAATAAAAAATTCATGTGTGTTCTAAGAATTTCAAACTATTTACTTCAACATATATACATTATTATATATCATTAGAAAGCTAATTAAATTATCTACAAAACTGTATATAACGATTTAAAAGTCTTAGAACAAATTTGTCTAGAAAAAATGGTTAAACTTTGCACAACTTGATTTTTCTATATTTTCTTAAATAATATGAAAACTCTTTGTATATATATATATATATATATATATTTATATTAATTTTTTTTATCTAGATCTCTGGAAAAGTTCTTAGCATGGTTATCGGAGGCTGAAAGTTGTATGGAGGCAATTGAATCGGAGACTGATAGGACTCCCGCTGGAACAAACAGTAGGCAAAGGGACATGAGGATGCCCCAGCATCAGTTAAAGGTCAGTTTTATATTTAATTTATATATATATATATATATATATATATATATAAATAAATTATAATTATTATATATATATAATAGATTCAACCTTATTTTATACTACGCCCATCTGTTGGAGCGTCGATCCAACAGTTCTTATCCAAGATTCAAACCAACTTGCACAAGGGTGCACCAATGCTTGTTTAAAGAAATTGATTTTGTATTATACATATTTAGTTTGTTATAACTTTTAAAATATAAAGAATTAATAATTAGTGTGTTGGGATAAAATAAAGTTGAAGTATTTGTTTATACAAATATCTAAAAAAAATTCGAGGTGTCTAACATATTTTGCAAAATTTTGGCAAAAATCCTAAAATGTGTACCGACAAATCATTGGTACTAGAACTAGAACATAGTTTTACGTTTTCTACCATAACTTCCTTTATATTTTAAATATTAATTTTATTATATCTTTTGAAATATAAACAATTTTGAATTTGTGTGTTGGGATAAAATAAAGATGAAGTATTTGTTTATACAAATATCTAAAAATATTAGAGACATCTTGCATATTTTGCAAAATTTTGGCAAAAATCTAAAGAAGTGTACCTACAAATCAACGATATTAAAACTAGAGTATTGTTTTACGTTTTTCAATATAACTTCTAAACTAGCTATGCTAGCTAAGAACTGTCTTTAGCCAATTTGTAGCTTAAGAAACTAGCTACAAATTTTCTTAACACCTCATAGAGTCATCCTTAATAACTGTACGTCGAAAAACCAAATTTTGTGTGCTCTAATATAAATTGTACTAGTACAAGCACAAGAACACATTTTTACATTTTCAACCATAACCTCTAAACTAGCTATGCTAGCTAAGAACTATCTTTAGCTAATTTGTAGCTTAAAGAATTAGCTACAATTATGCCTAACACTATACTGAAATATCTGTTATAGTTATCTTGGTAAATCTAATTTTGTACAGCCCGTGAAAACTTTCTACCAGTACATCACTAGGACTTGTGTTTAATATTTTAGCTATAACATCCAAAATAATAATGCTAACTAAAAGCAGTCTATAGCTAATGTGTAGCCTAAAAAACTAGCTACAAATTTATCTAATATTTTACTAAGATATCTTTAATAGTTATCTTGCAAAATGGAGATTCTTAGTGCACACAAGTTTTTGGCTAGTACAGGCACTCAGACTTGTGTTTACTTTTTTTGCTATAACTTTTAAACTAATTGTGTTAACTAAAAACTAGATTCAGCTAATTTGTAGCTAAGAGAACTAGCTATAACTTTGTCTAAAACTATTTTGCAAAATTTGTAGTATTTATCTTACAAAACCCCAATTTTCAGTGCACCCACTAAACTTTCATCACTACAAGTATCAAGTCATTTGCTTACTTTCTGTGCTATAACTTCAAAACTAATTATGCTAACTAAGAACAATCTTTAGCTAATTTGTAGCTAAGAGAAGTAGCTATAACTCTGTCTAAAACAATTTTGCAAAATTTGTAATATTTATTGTACAAAACCCCAATTTTCAGTGCACCTACTAAACTTTTGGTAGTGCTAGTATCAAGACATTTTCTTACTTTCTGTGCTATAACTTCCAAACTAATTATGCTAACTAAGAACTATCTTTAGCTAATTTGTAGCTCAAAAAACTAGCTACAAGGTGTTTTCATACAACGCTAAGTCGACTTTAATAATTATCTGGTAAATGCAAAATTCTCAAGCCATTCACGTATATTTTGGTAGTACTAATACTTAGACATTTCTACAGTTTTATAGCTGTAACTTTGAAACTAAATAAGCTAACCAAGAGCAACCTTCAGCAAAATTATAGTTTATAGTATTGTCTTTAACTTCATCTAACACTGTATTTGGATGTGTTAGATAATTTATTTGCAAATTCACTTTTTCAGTCCTTTCGCTAAATTTTTGTCAGTACCAGAATTATGACACACATTTATTGTTTTTCCTGTAACTTTTAAATTAGCTATGCTAGCTGAGAACTGTCTTTAGCCAATTTGTAGCTTAAGAAACTAGCTACAAATTTTCTTAACACCTCACAAGTGCATTCTTAATAACTTTGTTTCGAAAAACCAAATTTTGTGTGCTCTAATATAAATTGTACTAGTACAAGCACTAGAACTCAAGTTAATACAAGTTGTGCACTTGGGTTTGTATAAATGCTAAAGGGAGGGTTTACAGTGCACCACTAGATGGAACGTGTAGTAAATGCATAGAACTTGTTAAAAATTTAATTTTAATTTAGTTTTTTTGATGTTTCAAGTCGTTCTGAATCGTATGACACGTTGTAAATAAAATAACTTATAGACATTTAATTAATTAATTCATTTAATTTGTGTGATTATTATATGAGATGTTTCTGAGACATAAACTCAAGTAAAATTTATTTCAAGTTTCAAATCGTTCTGAATCGTATGACACGATATAAATAAAATAACTTATAGACATTTAATTAGTTTATTAATTTAATTTGTGTGATTATTGTATGAGATGTTTCTGAGACATAAACTAAAGTAAAATTGATTAAATCGTGTTCTGAAAATCTAGTAGTTATTTCCTTGGTAATACAATCACAATTTTATACATTCCGTTTCCTCGTCAGACTTTTTTTATATAACTTTTGTAATATTATATTTTTATTTATAAAACTTTCACAGTTTTATATTTATATTTATGATTATTTACAATCTTCAATGATTTTTTAAATTCACAAATCTCTTTTTACTTCACCACATTATATTTTGTATATTTGTACAGTATCTCATATCCTGTGTGGTGTGTGTTTGTAATAAATTTCTAAATATTTGCATTTCTACGCGGCGTCTCCACCGCATTGAAATTTCGTATGCGGTTGTTGTGTTTGTTTTGAGATGATTGATTGCAAAGTAAACCTTTGGAGAAAACTTTATACATACATATATATATATATATATATATATATATAAAAAATTTTTGTTCCAAACTTCAAAAATTCTTATATATATATATATATATATATATATATATAAGGATTTTTGAAGTTTGGAACAAAAATTTTGCAAAAAATAATCTTAAAATTGACTGGTTAATTTATGATATTAGTTGCAACGAGTGTAAATTTTTATTTGCACGTGCATTTTGTTCTAGATATTTTAAATATAACAATAGTGTTATATGCTGTTAGCAAGCTAATAAAATTATCTACAAATCTGTATATAACGTTTCAAAACTTTACGAACAAATTTTTTTTAGAAAAATCATTGAAATTCAAACTTCAGTATATACTTATCAGCCTTTTGTGGACTTTATAGGTCACATTTTTCTACATTTACGTTTATATTGCTAAAATTTGTTCTACAATAAATATATTGTTATATATCGTTAGAAAGCTAATAAAATTATCTACAATTCTGTATATAGCAATTTAGTACGTTTGGCACAAAATTATTCACAAAAAAATTCAAACTTTGGTATCAAAATTAAGTGTCGTTTTATATTAGTAGTTTTGTTGGTTAAATATCAGTTTATTCTAAGATAGACCTAAAGCTCAATGAAACATTTTGGTACAATTTTGGAGATAACTCTTAAAAAGGTAACAAAATTATCTACATTTTTATCTAATACAGTTTATATACATGTAGAACAATTTATCTAAGAAAATCGCGTTTGAATATTATTTTATACTGAAACATACTACAAGCGCAACGGAACATTTTGGTGCAATTTTGGCCATAACGCCAAAATTATCTAAGTTATCTAAAAATAATTTTCAGGAAGATTAAAGATAATCAAATTATCTACAAATTCCTCTAACACAATATACCCCTATCTCTCACCATTAACCCAAAAATCATTTTCAAAAATACCAAAATATTCTTTACCATCACACCTGTCTCCTACAGCTTTATAGCTTTTATAGCTTTTACAGCTATAAATTCTTGTGCAAAGTATTATTAACGAGCTTTCAGAACTCGCTAATTTTCTATGGAAATGTTTTAATAAGTCGACGTTAGTCAGAATTTATTTTTTGCTATTTTTTCTGTTTTAATTCAGCTTTTTATAAAATCTCTTTACTTATAATAATATATAATAGTATTTTTTTATTAAATCTTAAATTATTTATTTTATCTTAAAACAGTATTAGACGCGGTAAAAGATAATTAAATTATCTTTAATTTTGTCTTATATGATGTCAACGTAAAATTAATTTTTAATATTAAAATTAATAAATTTAATCTTATAATAAATAAAAATTGGAGCTAAAGTGTATTATTGAGCATATCGACTTTTTTTTAGTATGAAACGATATTCAAACGCGTTTTCCTTAGGTAAATGGTTCTACAAGTATATAAACAATATTAGATAGAAATATAGATAATTTAATTATCTTTAATCTTGCCAAAGATGGTTTTTAGATATAATTTGCGAGTTATATGCTAAAATATGAAAAGTATCACGTCGAACGTTACATAAGTATTATTTAATGTCAGTATTTAAACGCATTTTTGTGGTTAAAAAATAACGTTACCCACATAATATCTTAGACAAAAATATAGATATTTCAATTATCTTTATTTTGGCTAAAGATACCTTTGTGCTATATAAGATACTTTTAAAGTTATGTACCAAAAAGTGACGAAAATGTACCACCTCTTACAAATGTATTTAAACACGATTATTAACATACTTATTTTCAACCACAATATAGTGGTTAATAAATAATTACCCACATATTATCTTAGCAAAAAACGTTGATAATTCATTTATCTTTGATTTTGTCTTAAATTGTTTTTAAATAAAATAAATAATTTACAAGTTATAGATACAAATAGTGACAAATCGTCAATTTCGACTTTCAACTACAATGAGAAGAAAAATTATCAAGTTATTTTGATATCAAAGTTTGAAAAATTTTGTACAAAATTTTGTTTGAAACGAGCTAAATTGTTATATTATAGACTTGTAGATATATTGTATATCATAGACTTGTTATATACTATAGACTTGCAGATAATTTTATTAGCTTTCTAACGATATATAATAATATATAAGTTGTAAAACAAATTTTAGCCAAAGTCCACCAATGTTTAATAACTAGATACTGAAGTTTGATTTTACCGATTTTTCTTAAATAATTTTGTTCGTAAAGTTTTGAAACGTTATATACAGATTTTTAGATAATTTTATTAGCTTTTTAACGATATATAATAATATATTTGTTATAGAACAAATTTAAACGTAAATGTAGAAAAATGCGACCTATAAAGTTTACCAATGTCTAATAACTAGATACTGAAGTTTGAATTTCAATGATTTTTCTAAAATAATTTTGTTCGTAAAGTTTTGAAACGTTATATACAGATTTTTAGATAATTTTATTAGCTTTTTAACGATATATAATAATATATTTGTTATAGAACAAATTTAAACGTAAATGTAGAAAAATGCGACCTATAAAGTTCACCAATGTCTAATAACTAGATACTGAAGTTTGAATTTCAATGATTTTTCTAAAATAATTTTGTTCGTAAAGTTTTGAAACGTTGTACACAGATTTGTAGATAATTTTATTAGCTTTTTAACGATATATAATAATATGTTTTGTAAAACAAATTTTAAACTTAAATGTAGAAAAATGTGACCTATAAAGTCCACCAATGTCTAATAACTTGATACTGAAGTTTGAATTTCAATGATTTTTCTAAAATAATTTTGTTCGTATAGTTTTGAAACGTTATATACAGATTTTTAGATAATTTTATTAGCTTTTTAACGATATATAATAATATATTTGTTATAGAACAAATTTAAACGTAAATGTAGAAAAATGCGACCTATAAAGTTCACCAATGTCTAATAACTAGATACTGAAGTTTGAATTTCAATGATTTTTCTAAAATAATTTTGTTCGTAAAGTTTTGAAACGTTGTACACAGATTTGTAGATAATTTTATTAGCTTTTTAACGATATATAATAATATGTTTTGTAAAACAAATTTTAAACTTAAATGTAGAAAAATGTGACCTATAAAGTCCACCAATGTCTAATAACTTGATACTGAAGTTTGAATTTCAATGATTTTTCTAAAATAATTTTGTTCGTATAGTTTTGAAACGTTATATACAGATTTTAGATAATTTTATTAGCTTTTTAATGATATATAATAATATATTTGTTATAGAACAAATTTAAACGTAAATGTAGAAAAATGCGACCTATAAAGTTCACCAATGTTTAATAACTAGATACTGAAGTTTGAATTTCAATGATTTTTCTAAAATAATTTTGTTCGTAAACTTTTGAAACGTTATATACAGATTTGTAGATAATTTTATTAGCTTTTTAACGATATATAATAATGTATTTGTTGTAGGACAAATTTTAGCAATATAAACGTAAATGTAGAAAAATGCGACTATAAAGTCCACCAATGTCTAATAACTAAATACTGAAGTTTGAATTTCAATGATTTTTCTAAAATAATTTTGTTCGTAAAGTTTTGAAACGTTATATACAGATTTTTAGATAATTTTATTAGCTTTCTAACAGTATATAACACTATTGTTATCTTTAAAATATCTAGAACAAAATTCACGAACAAAAATTTGCACTCGTTGCAACTAATATAATAAATTAAACCGTCACTTTCAAGATTATTTTTTGCAAAATTTTGTTCCAAACTTTAAAAATCCTTATATACATACCACAGTTTGACCACAATTTTCGCGGTTAATTTACATAAGTACCCATATTTTATTTTACCCAAAATATAGATAATTTTGTTTTAAGATAAATTAGATAATTCAAAAGTTATGTAATAAATACTAAACAAATATACGTTAGCACACCATACAACTTTACTGCATTTACCACATTTAACCACAATTTTCGTGGTCAATTTCCAAATTAACCCACACTTTTTATAACCTAAAAATACAGATAATTTAATCCTCAACAAATTACCCGAAAACACTTTTGCTCTATCTCTAATAGTTTTCCACATACCTCCAAAAAATTGAAAAAAAACACACACACACACACATTCCCATATGTTCTCTTATATTTTTCCGGTGGAGCGTTCTCCACCCATTGTAGGTAAAAATCGAGCGAAGGGTAGGGTGAGGGTCGAAATGTATTGGAGCAAAACCGTTTCTCGCTTATCAGCACCGAAACATTGATAGAAATAATTCAGGACAGGAGGAGAGGCTGAGGGTTAGGTGTGGAGAGGTGTAGAGATGCGTTACGCAAGGTTTAACAAAAAGGGGGGGCTGTTAAAGGTTTTTTTGTGATAATGTGGGGATGGAAAAATGTTTTGGAATTGTTTTTGATTTTTTGACTGTTTAATTTTTGTTGATTTTTGACCATTTCACGCTTTTTTAGCCAATTTTTTCTAAATATTTTGGACTATTCCATATCCCTGTAAGCTATTTTAGACTTGTTACGACGTTTTTTTCCAATTTCTAACTATTTTGGACAATTTTGAACAATTTTTGCTGATGCTGAATAATGAAAACAAAGTTTGTACGGAACCCTGTAAGTGCACCAAGTCTGTCTATATCATATTTGAGTTCAGCTCGTCGAGACCTTTCATTTGATACCCCACATGCCTATATTTGAAGTAAAACTTTAAAAATGATGTACTATTTACAGTCACTGCAACCCATTGGTTTACTTTCGTTACATCTCTTATAACTTTTGAACCGTTGGTCCAAATTGAATGCAGTATTCTATGAATTTGTTTAGAATGAAAAAATCTAGAACTTTACTTATGAAACCAAATTGTTACAGAAAATTATAATATATTAAATGGCAAAAGTACATGTGAAAATTCAAGTATACTAGGTGTCTGTGTATATTGATTTATTGGGTATAATACTAAGATATTTGTATAGTGCTTGTCGAGACCTTTCATTTGATACCCCACATACCTATATTTGAAGTAAAACTTCTTAAGTCATATTTGACCCCGTTTTCTGCAACCCATTGGTTTACTTTTTATTAAATCGCTTGTAACTTTTGAACCGTTCGTCCGAAGTAAATGAATATTTGGCAAATTTGTTCTAAATTAAATTATGTATAATATCTTCTAATATGCAAGACCCTAGAGCAACTCGGTATACTTTAAATGACAAAAATGAACATTAGGAATTAAGTAAATGTACTGTACTGCATCCTATAGGGTTATTAAGTATGTTATATTTAATATATTTGGATAGTGCTCGTCGAGACCTTTCATTTGATACCCCACATGCCTATATTTGAAGTAAAACTTCTGAACTTGTGTTTGATCTCGAATTCAGCAACCCAATGGTCTACTTTTGTTACATCTCTTATAACTTTTGAACCGTTCGTCCGACGTATACGAAATATTCGGCAAATTTGTTCTAAATTAATTGCTCTATAATATCTACTAGTGCATTTTCACCCTACAGCAACTTGGTATACTTAAAATTGCAAAACATTGTTTTAGGAATCAAATATTGTGTACGGAACCCTGTAGATTTGTAGAGTGTTTAAGTATAATTTTTAGATAGTGTTCGTCGAGACCTTTCATTTGATACCCCACATGTCTATATCTGAAGAAAAACTTCTTAACTCATATTTGACCTCGTGTTCTGCAACCCATTGGTTTACTTCTTATTAAATCGCTTGTAACTTTTGAACCGTTTGTCCGAAGTAAATGAAATATTTGGCAAATTTGTTCTAAATTAAATTATGTATAACATCGTCTAATATGTAAGAACCCTAGAGCAACTCGGTATACTTTAAATGACAAAAATGAACATTGGGAATTGAGTAAATGTACTGTACCGCATTCTATAGGGTTATTAAGTATGTTATATTTAATTTATTTGGATAGTGCTCGTCGAGACCTTTCATTTGATACCCCACATGCTTATATTTGAAGTAAAACTTCATTACCTTGTACTGTTTATAATCCTGCAACCCATTGGTCAACTTTTGTTACATCTCTTATAACTTTTGAACCGTTGGTCCGAAGTAAATGAAATATTCGACAAATTTGTGCGAAAATTGATTGATTATAATTTTGTCTAGTGCAGAAACCTTCCAGCAAGTTAGTATACTCTAAAATTGCAAAAAATAGGCTAAAAAATGGAATGAATGGTTTGTACGTAATGTCATTGACAAACAATGTCGATATATATATATATATATATATATATATATATATATATATTCTGCTCTCTCCTCACTCTCTCGTACGTTTATTTAATTTCCTGTTTCCGTCGAGAGATGTCGACAGTTGTCAAAGCGTTCGGTGGGGCTTCTTTGTAATTCATGCCGATGAAAATAACGAGAAAACATATGACAACAGTAAATACTATAAATACTAGTTTCAACTACTTTTAGCTATTTAAAAAAAATAGTAATATAATAGAAAATATATAGTACAATTTTATATGTATTTTGGAACTCTTAGTGAATCGCACAACGGCTACATCCATTAATAATTCTAAATGCTAACAATGCAAACAATACGGATTAACCATAGCGTACTGTTATATTGATTAATTGTCAAATGCGACTAATTAAGATTATCCCTCGTAGATTATATAATATATTACTACTACCCCTAGTGGTGGCCAAGTGCCTATTGGCACTTATATTCAATTTGCTCGTCAGTAGAGTCCTTTTCCTAAAATCCAGATTTCATTTGCGATTCACATATTAAATTTGCTCGTCAGTAGAGTCCTTTTCCTAAAATCCAGATTCGATTTACGATTCAAATACTCAATTTGCTAGTCAGTAGAGTCCTTTTCCTAAAATCCAGATTCGATTCACGATTCGTATATTCAATTAGCTAGTCAGTAGAGTTCCTTTTTAAATCATATTGAGATTGCTTGACAATATAGTCCTTTTGCAAAAATATAGATTTAGTTAGTTAATTTGCTCGTCAGTAGAGTCCTTTTGCATTTCTCTGTCTCATTTTTAATTTGCTTGTCAGTAGAATCCCTTTTGTCTCATTTTTAATTTGCTCGTCAGTAGAGTCCCTTTTGTCTCATTTTTAATTTGCTCGTCAGTATAGTCCCTTTTGTCTCATTTTTAATTTGCTCGTCAGTATAGTCCCTTTTGTCTCATTTTTAATTTGCTTGTCAGTAGAGTCGCTTTTCATTTTCTTTTTCTGTTTGCTCGTCAGTAGAGTCCCTTTTCTATTTCTTTTACAGTTTTTGTAAAGACCCTTTTTAGATTTATTTTAATTTGCTCGTCAGTAGAGTCCTTTTTTATTCGTGTGTCTTATTTTTAATTTGCTCGTCAGTAGAGTCCCTTTTCATTTTCTTTTTCAGTTTGCTCGTCAGTAGTGTCTCTTTTTTATTTGTGTGTCTTATTTTTAATTTGCTCGTCAGTAGAGTCCCTTTCCATTTTTTTCAGTTTGCTTGTCGGTAGAGTCCCTTTTTTATTTCTTTTTCAGTTTCAGTAAAGTCCCTGTTTAGATTCGGAGTCGCTTTTTGTTTCAAAATTTTAATATATATATATATATATATATATATATATATATATTTAAAATTTATCCCACTTCTGTGTTTTTCTCCTCAAATTACACACGGCTATTAATTATAAAAAAAATAGTTTTGCTCAAGAAACCCGAGAACATGCATTATAGCTCCCCATAACACTTAAGGTCTGTAACTGTAGAACTGTAGGCGAAAATAATAAAGAACTCTACCGTAGAGTGGCGAGACGGTGGAGCAGTCGAGCGAAACGGGCGAAATAAAAATCCAAAACATGTAAGAGATAATTTAGAAGACGTGGTTTAAATTTAAAAAAAAGCGAAGAAAACTAATAGGGTTACGCACAATTTCTAATGTCATTTTTTGCTATTTTAAAGTATACCGAGTTGCTCTAGAGTTCTTATATATTAGAAGATGTTATACATATTTTAATTTAGAACAAATTTGTCGAATATTTCATGTACTTTGGACGAACGGTTCAAAATTTACAAGAGATGTAACAAAAGTAGACCATTGGGTTGCTGAACTCGAGATCAAATATGAATTAAGATGTTTTACTTCAAATATAGGTATGTGGGGTATCAAATGAAAGGTCTCGACGAGCACTACACAAATATATTAAATATAACATACTTAATAACCCTATAAGATGCGGTACAGTACATTTACTCAATTCCCAATGTTAATTTTTGTAATTTAAAGTATACCGAGTTGCTCTAGGGTTCTTACATATTAGAAGATGGTATACATAATTTAATTTAGAACAAATTTGCCCAATATTTCATTCACTTCGGACGAACGGTTCAAAAGTTATAAGAGATGTAACAAAAGTAGACCATTGGGTTGCTGAACTCGAGATCAAATATGAATTAAGATGTTTTACTTCAAATATAGGTATGTGGGGTATCAAATGAAAGGTCTCGACGAGCACTACACAAATATATTAAAATAACATACTTAATAACCCTATAAGATGCGGTACAGTACATTTACTCAATTCCCAATGTTAATTTTTGTAATTTAAAGTATACCGAGTTGCTCTAGGGTTCTTACATATTAGAAGATGGTATACATAATTTAATTTAGAACAAATTTGCCCAATATTTCATTCACTTCGGACGAACGGTTCAAAAGTTATAAGAGATGTAACAAAAGTAGACCATTGGGTTGCTTAACTCGAGATCAAACATGAGTTAAAACGTTTTGCTTCAAATATTTGGGTATTTAAGTAAAGTTTCAATTTATTTAATTCCAAACATATTCGTATAATACTGCATTCAATTTGGACCAACGGTTTGAAAGTTATAAGATATGTAACAAAAGTAGACCATTGGGTTGCTGAACTCGAGATCAAACATGAGTTAAAACATTTTACTTCAAATATAGGCATGCGGGGTATCAAATGAAAGGTCTCGACGAGCACTATCCAAATATCATATCGTAACAATCACAACGAGACAATATGGTTCAATATAAGTCATTTGTGTAATATCTGATATCAATGTTTGCATAATGTTGAAAATAACGTCTTTCAGCATAACTTCATCGAATATCCCAATAACTTTGGACGAACGGTTCAAAAGTTATGAGAGATGTAACTAAAGTCGACCAATGGGTTGCAGAACTGTAAATAGTACAGCTGTAAATAGTTTTACTTTAAATATAAGCATGTGAGGTATCAAATGAAAGGTCTCAAAGAGCTGAACTAACATATGACATAGACAGTCTTGATGCACTTACAGGGTTCCGTACAAACATTATGTTCATTATTCAACATCACCAAAAATTGTTTAAAATTTTCCAAAATAGTTAGAATTGATCTAAAATGTGAGAGAACAGTCAAAACAAGTCCCTTTTTATTTGTTTGTCTCATTTTTAATTTGCTTGTTAGTAGAGTCTCTTTTTTTTCTTGTTTCAATTTTTTCGTAAAGTTTCTTTTTATCTCTCGTTTTGAATTGCTTGTCAGTAGAGTCCCTTTAGTATCACACGACAAATTCTCTTTTTCTCGTCAGTAGAGTTCTCGTAATACTAGACTGACGTACTAACTGACTCATCATCGGTCATTAGTCATTAGTCATTAGTCATTAGCCTGTGTTTTCAAGTGCTTCCCTCTATCGAGTCGAGTCTCAAGTGGATCGAAATGAACGCATCGAAATTTCCGCTGTTAATAATAGGCCCATATAATGTATCGAGAGAAGTGGTGGGGGGAGGGTATAGAGGGACTATATTGATCAAGTGCAGCGACGAGCGTCTAGATTGAGGAAAAGGACTCTACTGACGAACAAATTAAAACTGTAGAAAAAACTGACTCTAGTAACAGCAAGTAGGGACTCTACAGACGAGCAAACTATAAATAACCAGAAACCAATAAAAAATAGAGACTCTACTGAGGAGCAAACTGAAACAAGAAACAAGAAAAAAATTTACTGATAAGCAAACTGCAAATAAGAGACAACAAAGGAACTCTTCTGACCACCAAAATGTAAAGAAGATAAAATAAAAGGGGCAAATAAAACAAGAGATGAAAAGGAACTCTACTGACGATCAAATTGGAAATAGAGACAAAAAGGGACTCTACTAACGAGTAAATTCAAACAAGAGATGAAAAAGGACTCTATTCACCAGTTAAATCAAACCACAGAAAAAACTGCAAAAAGGAACTCTACTGACGAGCAAATTAAAACTAGGGATAAAAAGGAACTCTACTGACAAGCAAATCGAAAACAAAGGATAAAACCGGACTCTACTGACGAGCAAATTGTAAACAAGAAATAAAAGGGACTCTATTGACCAGTTAACTAAAACAGAGAAAAAACTGCGAAAAGGGACTCTACTGACGAGCAAAATGAATCAGAGACAAGCACAGCTAAATATTGTCTTAAGACCGAAAGGACTCTACTGACGATCAAATTAAAATAAGAGATGATAAACTTAAATACACAATGGGACTCTACTGACGAACAAACTTAAATACAGACAAAAAAATTAAACGTTCACTTGAATAACAAAAAGGACTCTACTGACGAGCAAAATAAATTTCAATAAAAACAACAAACAAAAAACTATGTTTTATAGTTTTTGGTCAAAATCGAAAAATTGCTCCCAAACAGTCACTTTATAAACACTTCATCGTACATAGTTACTTGAAGATGTCCATTAGAATGTACTTATCTCGGGCTATTTTCACGTTTTTTCTTCAAAAAATCATTTTTTCTTTACACTTTATTAATAATCGCATGTATACGTTCATAGTTTTTGACTCGTAACTTCTAAACTAGTAATGTAACCTCTAAATGGTCTTCGGGTGATCAGTAGCTAATAAAATTCTGTACAAACTTTTCTTTGGCCGTACTTCCGTACCTTGAATATTTATGGTATAAAAACGCTGTCGAAAATTAGCAACTTATTATAGTGACTTGTATACTACATATAGTACAGCTGGTTAAATATGAGTTAAACAGTTTTACTTCAAATGTAGGCATGTTGGGTATCAAATGAAAGGTCTCGACGAGCACTATCCAAATACTGTAGTAAAAGACACGATAAGTCAATAGGTTTGCATCCACGGCATTTATTCAATTTTTAATATAGGTTTTTTAAATTTTAAACGTACCGAGTTGCTGTAGAGTATTCCCACATTTGACCACAATACATATATTCTAATTTTGCAAAATTTCACCGAATGTTCCATTAATCTCGGACAAACGGTTCAAAAGTTACAAGACATTTAATATAAGGTTGACCAATGGGTTGCGGAACAGTGGGTCAAAACTTTGTAAAATCAAATATAGGCATGTGGGGTATCAAATGAAAGGTCTCGGCGAGCATAACACAAATTCATAGTAACGTCACAAATAAACTAATAGGGTTGCGTACAAACTATTTATTTCAATTCTGAAGCCATTGTTTTCTAATTTTAGTGTATACTAACTTGCTGTAATGTTTCTATACTATACAATATTATACATAATTTAATTTAGCACATATTTGTCGAATATTCTATTCATCTCCGTCAAACGGTTCAAAAGTTACAAGACTTACAATAAAAAGTTATAAGAGATGTAACAAAAGTAGACCATTGGGTTGCAGAAATCCAGGTCAAACATGAGTTAAGAAGTTTTACTTCAAATATAGGCATGTGGGGTATCAAATGAAAGGTCTTGAAGGGCTGAATTCAAATATCGTATATACAGGTTTGCTAAGCCTACAGGGTTGCGTACAAACAGCATTTTTGGCATTCAATTTTTTAAGTTTACTTCTCTGGCTAATTTACAAAACACTGTGTGACATCAAAACCTCAGACTGGTTATTTTCGAACAAGTTTGCCTAATATTCCACTCAAATTGGTTACAAATAATAATTAAATCACATGTTATTTTCTCTCGCGTATAGATGGCGTTACTAATTTTCCCATAAAGACCTATATCGATGCAGCGATTTAAAATCGTTTCATGTTTTTTATTTTAACTAATGACAATGTATTTTTAATCGACGCCAGTTATTTTAAATTGCCGCTTTTAATTTGGGCGTCAAAAATTCTCTCTGTGACGTCCAGTTTTAGTAATTAGTGATGTTAATGGACATTTTTATCGATACTGATGAGCAGAAGGGGAATGAAATGTGTATTTGGTGTAGAATATTTTTTTAAACATTTTTGTCATGGTTTTTTCATAATTTTCATTATTACTTTAATATTTGCTATCCGCAAACTCCTTATAATTAATGTCAGTTGTGTCCCTTTCTTGTAAATCTTTCTTAAATAGATTGACATTGAATTTAGTAGAGTTGTTTTTAAATTATTTGCTTTTTCATCACAAGATTATTTATAAATTAAAATTTATTTTTCTGATCAGTGGTGTTCTTTTTTTTCTTTCAATAATGATTGCTCGTCAGTAGAGTCCCTTTGTACTTTTAAATAGTGCTTGTCTCGTCAGTAGAATCCCTTTGTCCTTTTAAATCGTGTTTGCTCGTCAGTAGAGTCCTTTGTCCTTTTAAATCGTGTTTGCTCGTCATAGAGTCCTTTTTTTGTCTTCAAATCGAGCTTGCTCGTCAGTAGAGTCCTTTGTCCTTTTAAATCTCTTTGCTCATCAGTAAATTTCCTTTGTCCTTTCAAATCGTGTTTGCTCGTCAGTAGAGTCCCTTTTGTCCTTTTAATCGTGTTTTTGTCGTCCGATAGTCTTTTTACATTTTTAAATCGTGTTTGCTCGTCAGTAGAGTCCCTTTGTCCTTTTAAATCGTGTTTTCTTGTCAGTAGAGTCTTTTTACATTTTTAATTCGTGTTTGCTCGTCAGTAGAGTCCCTTTGTCCATTTAAATCGTGTTTGCTTGTCAGTAGAGTCCTTTTTTCACTTTCAATCGTGTTTGCTCGTCAGTAGAGTCCTTTTTTGTCTTCAAATCGAGTTTGCTCGTCAGTAGAGTCCTATTTTACATTGTTTTTGCGTTTGTCATCAGAAGGTGTTTTATAACGTAGTTTTAATTTAATTTTTTTTATATTCTGGTATAAAAATTAAACAATTTATTATTATTGTCGTCATAGTAGACATACTGAACATAATTTGTGTAAGTTGCAAGTTTTTAGTACGAACGGTGCGCCCTGCAGAGCTTTCTAAACATGACAATCTCCTACATATTACATTTGTTTTGTTCGGGGACATTTCTAAAGAATTATTATTTTCTTACAATTTAGTACAAAAATTATCAATTTAGTATTTGTCGTCATAGTAGACATAATGAAGTATAATTTGTGTAAGTTACAAGCCGGTAGTGCAAACGGTGCGTCCTGCAGATCTCTTCAAAAACTACTTTTTAAACGATTTAAATTCTTTTCCCACTTGACAGTCTTTTATAATTACATTTCCCCAGAGAGAGGGCTCTGTGGGAGGGTGCACAGACCAGGTGTAGGGGTAGGGGTGGGGGGTTTGTTTTGGATCCAACACAAAAAGATTCATTTCCGGTGTGGCAAAAACTTCCGACCGACCGAGTAGTACGACGAGTA
>NW_020538040.1:2596906-2628535 GCF_003426905.1 Ctenocephalides felis | reverse complement strand
CTTCACACTGTGCAATTAAAATTTAATTTAGTTAGTAGATTTTTGAAAGCGTTTTTAAACCTCAATTTGTTCTAACACATATATACTTATATACATCAAATCGAAGGTAATTTTATCTCCAACAAACTGGCTAAACACAATTTTATTCGCACCAATATTTTGGGAGTTATTACAAAAAATTTGTTTTTTTTGTCTTTTTCCAGTCATCTTCACACTGTATAATTAAAATCAAAATTTAAAAGGTAGATTTTTGAAAGCCTTTTTTAAACCACAATTTGTTCCAACACATATATACTTATATACATAAAATCAAAGCTAATTTTAAGCCCAAAAAACTGGCTAAACCCAATACCTATTTACACTAATATTTCACAAAATATTGCAAAAATTTGATTTTTTTTTGTCTTTTCCAGTCATATCATGCAGAGTACATCAATACAAACATCAAATCGAACTCTTCATCAGTTGACACAGAAATTAATAGCCGTTTATCAGCACGATGACACTTCACGTATAAAAAAGATGACAGAATGTGTCAATCAACGTTATGCTAATTTGACACAAGCAGTGGTGGCCAGAGGAAGGGTCCTCAATGCTGCAATTAACTCTTTACATAACTTCGACAGGTGAGTGATAATTGAGTCATAAATTGAGTTGGAAAATGTCAAAATGTTGTAAAATTTTATTAAGAGCACACATAATTTGGTTTTTGGAGGCTTAAGTGTTAAGGATGCCTTGTGAGGTATTAAGAAAATTTGTAGCTAGTTTCTTAAGCTACAAATTAGCTGAATATAGTTCTTAGTTATCACTTCTAGTTCAAAAGTTACGGCAAAAATAATAAATGCCTGTCAAAGTTCTGGTACTACTAAAAATTTATTGGAGGGACTGAAAAAGTAAATTTTCAAGTATTATTTAAGATATCCAAATACAGTGTTAGATGAAGTTCAAAACAATACTACAAACTATAATTTTGCTAAAGACTGTTTTTAGTTAGATCAATTAGTTTAAAGTTATAGCTAAAAAACTAATGATATGTCTATGTAGTAGTACTACCAAAATATAAGTGGAAGGCTCGAGAATTTTGTTTTTGCAAATAACTATTGAAGTCATCTTAATATAGTATGAGACAAACTTATAGCTAGTGCTTTAAGCTACAAATTAGCTAAAGACTGTTTTTAGTTAGCTTAATTAGTTTAGAAGTAATAGCACAAAAAGTAAGAAAACGTCTTGTTATTAGCACTAACAAAAAATTAGTAGGCGGACTGAAAGTTGCATTTTGTGGCATAACTATTACAAATTCTGCAAAATAGTTTTAGACAAAGTTATAGCTAGTTTTTGTAGCTGTAATTTAGCTATAGGCTGCTTTTAGCTTAATTAGTTTATAAGTTATAGCACAAAAAGTAAGATAACGTCTTGTTATTAGCACTAACAAAAGATTAGTAGGCGGACTGAAAATTTGGGTTTTGTAGCATAACTATTACAAATTCTGCAAAATAGTTTTAGACAAAGTTATAGCTAGTTTTTGTAGCTATAATTTAGCTATAGGCTGCTTTTATCTTAATTAGTTTAGAAGTTATAGCACAAAAAGTAAGAAAACGTCTTGTTATTAGCACTAACAAAAGATTAGTAGGCGGACTGAAAATTTGGGTTTTGTGGCATAACTATTACAAATTCTGCAAAATAGTTTTAGACAAAGTTATAGCTAGTTTTGTAGCTATATATTAGCTATAGACTGCTTTTAGCTAGCTCAATTAGTTAAGAAGTTACAGCTATAAAAATAAACACAAGTTCTAGTGCTGGAACTATCAAAATTTCAAAGAGCATATTGAAAATCTAGATTTTACTAGATAAGTATTCGAGTTATCTTAGTATAGTCTAAGACAGAATCATAGCTAGTTTCTCAAGCTATAAATTAATAAAATATAGTTTTTAGTTAGTAGTTTTAGTTTGGAAGTTATAGCTATAAAGGTAAACATAAGCTCTAGTGCTGGTACTAATAAAAAATTCATGTGTGTTCTAAGAATTTCAAACTATTTACTTCAACATATATACATTATTATATATCATTAGAAAGCTAATTAAATTATCTACAAAACTGTATATAACGATTTAAAAGTCTTAGAACAAATTTGTCTAGAAAAAATGGTTAAACTTTGCACAACTTGATTTTTCTATATTTTCTTAAATAATATGAAAACTCTTTGTATATATATATATATATATATATATATTTATATTAATTTTTTTTATCTAGATCTCTGGAAAAGTTCTTAGCATGGTTATCGGAGGCTGAAAGTTGTATGGAGGCAATTGAATCGGAGACTGATAGGACTCCCGCTGGAACAAACAGTAGGCAAAGGGACATGAGGATGCCCCAGCATCAGTTAAAGGTCAGTTTTATATTTAATTTATATATATATATATATATATATATATATATAAATAAATTATAATTATTATATATATATAATAGATTCAACCTTATTTTATACTACGCCCATCTGTTGGAGCGTCGATCCAACAGTTCTTATCCAAGATTCAAACCAACTTGCACAAGGGTGCACCAATGCTTGTTTAAAGAAATTGATTTTGTATTATACATATTTAGTTTGTTATAACTTTTAAAATATAAAGAATTAATAATTAGTGTGTTGGGATAAAATAAAGTTGAAGTATTTGTTTATACAAATATCTAAAAAAAATTCGAGGTGTCTAACATATTTTGCAAAATTTTGGCAAAAATCCTAAAATGTGTACCGACAAATCATTGGTACTAGAACTAGAACATAGTTTTACGTTTTCTACCATAACTTCCTTTATATTTTAAATATTAATTTTATTATATCTTTTGAAATATAAACAATTTTGAATTTGTGTGTTGGGATAAAATAAAGATGAAGTATTTGTTTATACAAATATCTAAAAATATTAGAGACATCTTGCATATTTTGCAAAATTTTGGCAAAAATCTAAAGAAGTGTACCTACAAATCAACGATATTAAAACTAGAGTATTGTTTTACGTTTTTCAATATAACTTCTAAACTAGCTATGCTAGCTAAGAACTGTCTTTAGCCAATTTGTAGCTTAAGAAACTAGCTACAAATTTTCTTAACACCTCATAGAGTCATCCTTAATAACTGTACGTCGAAAAACCAAATTTTGTGTGCTCTAATATAAATTGTACTAGTACAAGCACAAGAACACATTTTTACATTTTCAACCATAACCTCTAAACTAGCTATGCTAGCTAAGAACTATCTTTAGCTAATTTGTAGCTTAAAGAATTAGCTACAATTATGCCTAACACTATACTGAAATATCTGTTATAGTTATCTTGGTAAATCTAATTTTGTACAGCCCGTGAAAACTTTCTACCAGTACATCACTAGGACTTGTGTTTAATATTTTAGCTATAACATCCAAAATAATAATGCTAACTAAAAGCAGTCTATAGCTAATGTGTAGCCTAAAAACTAGCTACAAATTTATCTAATATTTTACTAAGATATCTTTAATAGTTATCTTGCAAAATGGAGATTCTTAGTGCACACAAGTTTTTGGCTAGTACAGGCACTCAGACTTGTGTTTACTTTTTTTGCTATAACTTTTAAACTAATTGTGTTAACTAAAAACTAGATTCAGCTAATTTGTAGCTAAGAGAACTAGCTATAACTTTGTCTAAAACTATTTTGCAAAATTTGTAGTATTTATCTTACAAAACCCCAATTTTCAGTGCACCCACTAAACTTTCATCACTACAAGTATCAAGTCATTTGCTTACTTTCTGTGCTATAACTTCAAAACTAATTATGCTAACTAAGAACAATCTTTAGCTAATTTGTAGCTAAGAGAAGTAGCTATAACTCTGTCTAAAACAATTTTGCAAAATTTGTAATATTTATTGTACAAAACCCCAATTTTCAGTGCACCTACTAAACTTTTGGTAGTGCTAGTATCAAGACATTTTCTTACTTTCTGTGCTATAACTTCCAAACTAATTATGCTAACTAAGAACTATCTTTAGCTAATTTGTAGCTCAAAAAACTAGCTACAAGGTGTTTTCATACAACGCTAAGTCGACTTTAATAATTATCTGGTAAATGCAAAATTCTCAAGCCATTCACGTATATTTGGTAGTACTAATACTTAGACATTTCTACAGTTTTATAGCTGTAACTTTGAAACTAAATAAGCTAACCAAGAGCAACCTTCAGCAAAATTATAGTTTATAGTATTGTCTTTAACTTCATCTAACACTGTATTTGGATGTGTTAGATAATTTATTTGCAAATTCACTTTTTCAGTCCTTTCGCTAAATTTTTGTCAGTACCAGAATTATGACACACATTTATTGTTTTTCCTGTAACTTTTAAATTAGCTATGCTAGCTGAGAACTGTCTTTAGCCAATTTGTAGCTTAAGAAACTAGCTACAAATTTTCTTAACACCTCATAGAGTCATCCTTAATAACTGTACGTCGAAAAACCAAATTTTGTGTGCTCTAATATAAATTGTACTAGTACAAGCACTAGAACTCAAGTTAATACAAGTTGTGCACTTGGGTTTGTATAAATGCTAAAGGGAGGGTTTACAGTGCACCACTAGATGGAACGTGTAGTAAATGCATAGAACTTGTTAAAAATTTAATTTTAATTTAGTTTTTTTGATGTTTCAAGTCGTTCTGAATCGTATGACACGTTGTAAATAAAATAACTTATAGACATTTAATTAATTAATTCATTTAATTTGTGTGATTATTATATGAGATGTTTCTGAGACATAAACTCAAGTAAAATTTATTTCAAGTTTCAAATCGTTCTGAATCGTATGACACGATATAAATAAAATAACTTATAGACATTTAATTAGTTTATTAATTTAATTTGTGTGATTATTGTATGAGATGTTTCTGAGACATAAACTAAAGTAAAATTTATTAAATCGTGTTCTGAAAATCTAGTAGTTATTTCCTTGGTAATACAATCACAATTTTATACATTCCGTTTCCTCGTCAGACTTTTTTTATATAACTTTTGTAATATTATATTTTTATTTATAAAACTTTCACAGTTTTATATTTATATTTATGATTATTTACAATCTTCAATGATTTTTTAAATTCACAAATCTCTTTTTACTTCACCACATTATATTTTGTATATTTGTACAGTATCTCATATCCTGTGTGTGTGTGTGTTTGTAATAAATTTCTAAATATTTGCATTTCTACGCGGCGTCTCCACCGCATTGAAATTTCGTATGCGGTTGTTGTGTTTGTTTTGAGATGATTGATTGCAAAGTAAACCTTTGGAGGAAAACTTTATACATACATATATATATATATATATATATATATATATATATATATAAAAAATTTTTGTTCCAAACTTCAAAAATTCTTATATATATATATATATATAATATATATATAAGGATTTTTGAAGTTTGGAACAAAAATTTTGCAAAAAATAATCTTAAAATTGACTGGTTAATTTATGATATTAGTTGCAACGAGTGTAAATTTTTATTTGCACGTGCATTTTGTTCTAGATATTTTAAATATAACAATAGTGTTATATGCTGTTAGCAAGCTAATAAAATTATCTACAAATCTGTATATAACGTTTCAAAACTTTACGAACAAATTTTTTTTAGAAAAATCATTGAAATTCAAACTTCAGTATATACTTATCAGCCTTTTGTGGACTTTATAGGTCACATTTTTCTACATTTACGTTTATATTGCTAAAATTTGTTCTACAATAAATATATTGTTATATATCGTTAGAAAGCTAATAAAATTATCTACAATTCTGTATATAACAATTTAGTACGTTTGGCACAAAATTATTCACAAAAAAATTCAAACTTTGGTATCAAAATTAAGTGTCGTTTTATATTAGTAGTTTTGTTGGTTAAATATCAGTTTATTCTAAGATAGACCTAAAGCTCAATGAAACATTTTGGTACAATTTTGGAGATAACTCTTAAAAAAGGTAACAAAATTATCTACATTTTTATCTAATACAGTTTATATACATGTAGAACAATTTATCTAAGAAAATCGCGTTTGAATATTATTTTATACTGAAACATACTACAAGCGCAACGGAACATTTTGGTGCAATTTTGGCCATAACGCCAAAATTATCTAAGTTATCTAAAAATAATTTTCAGGAAGATTAAAGATAATCAAATTATCTACAAATTCCTCTAACACAATATACCCCTATCTCTCACCATTAACCCAAAAATCATTTTCAAAAATACCAAAATATTCTTTACCATCACACCTGTCTCCTACAGCTTTATAGCTTTTATAGCTTTTACAGCTATAAATTCTTGTGCAAAGTATTATTAACGAGCTTTCAGAACTCGCTAATTTTCTATGGAAATGTTTTAATAAGTCGACGTTAGTCAGAATTTATTTTTTGCTATTTTTTCTGTTTTAATTCAGCTTTTTATAAAATCTCTTTACTTATAATAATATATAATAGTATTTTTTTATTAAATCTTAAATTATTTATTTTATCTTAAAACAGTATTAGACGCGGTAAAAGATAATTAAATTATCTTTAATTTTGTCTTATATGATGTCAACGTAAAATTAATTTTTAATATTAAAATTAATAAATTTAATCTTATAATAAATAAAAATTGGAGCTAAAGTGTATTATTGAGCATATCGACTTTTTTTTAGTATGAAACGATATTCAAACGCGTTTTCCTTAGGTAAATGGTTCTACAAGTATATAAACAATATTAGATAGAAATATAGATAATTTAATTATCTTTAATCTTGCCAAAGATGGTTTTTAGATATAATTTGCGAGTTATATGCTAAAATATGAAAAAGTATCACGTCGAACGTTACATAAGTATTATTTAATGTCAGTATTTAAACGCATTTTTGTGGTTAAAAAATAACGTTACCCACATAATATCTTAGACAAAAATATAGATATTTCAATTATCTTTATTTTGGCTAAAGATACCTTTGTGCTATATAAGATACTTTTAAAGTTATGTACCAAAAAGTGACGAAAATGTACCACCTCTTACAAATGTATTTAAACACGATTATTAACATACTTATTTTCAACCACAATATAGTGGTTAATAAATAATTACCCACATATTATCTTAGCAAAAAACGTTGATAATTCATTTATCTTTGATTTTGTCTTAAATTGTTTTTAAATAAAATAAATAATTTACAAGTTATAGATACAAATAGTGACAAATCGTCAATTTCGACTTTCAACTACAATGAGAAGAAAAATTATCAAGTTATTTTGATATCAAAGTTTGAAAAATTTTGTACAAAATTTTGTTTGAAACGAGCTAAATTGTTATATTATAGACTTGTAGATATATTGTATATCATAGACTTGTTATATACTATAGACTTGCAGATAATTTTATTAGCTTTCTAACGATATATAATAATATATAAGTTGTAAAACAAATTTTAGCCAAAGTCCACCAATGTTTAATAACTAGATACTGAAGTTTGATTTTACCGATTTTTCTTAAATAATTTTGTTCGTAAAGTTTTGAAACGTTATATACAGATTTGTAGATAATTTTATTAGCTTTTTAACGATATATAATAATATACTTATTGTAGGACAAATTTTAGCAATATAAACGTAAATGTAGAAAAATGTGACCTATAAAGTCCACCAATGTCTGATAACTAGATACAAAAGTTTGAATTTCAATGATTTGTCTAAAATAATTTTGTTCGCAAAGTTTTGAAACGTTATATACAGATTTGTAGATAATTTTATTAGCTTTTTAACGATATATAATAATATATTTGTTGTAGAACAAATTTTAGCAATATAAACGTAAATGTAGAAAAAATGTGACCTATAAAGTCCACCAATGTCTAATAACTAGATACTGAAGTTTGAATTTCAATGGTTTTTCTTAAATAATTTTGTTCGTAAAGTTTTGAAACGTTGTATACAGATTTGTAGATAATTTTATTAGCTTCATAACGATATATAATAATATATTTGTTGTAGAACAAATGTAAACGTAAATGTAGAAAAATGTGACCTATAAAGTCCACCAATGTCTAATAACTAGATACTGAAGTTTGAATTTCAATGATTTTTCTTAAATAATTTTGTTCGTAAAGTTTTGAAACGTTATATACAGATTTGTAGATAATTTTATTAGCTTTTTAACGATATATAATAATATATTTGTTATAGAACAAATTTAAACGTAAATGTAGAAAAATGTGACTTATAAAGTCCTCCAATATCTAATAACTACATACAAAAGTTTGAATTTCAATGATTTTTCTTAAATAATTTTGTTCGTAAAGTTTTGAAACGTTATATACAGATTCGTAGATAATTTTATTAGCTTTCTAACAGTATATAACACTATTGTAATCTTTAAAATATCTAGAACAAAATTCACGAACAAAAATTTGCACTCGTTGCAACTAATATAATAAATTAAACCATCGCTTTCAAGATTATTTTTTGCAAAATTTTGTTCCATGCTTTAAAAATTCTTATATACATACCACAGTTTGACCACAATTTTCGCGGTTAATTTACATAAGTACCCATATTTTATTTTACCCAAAATATAGATAATTTTGTTTTAAGATAAATTAGATATTTCAAAAGTTATGTAATAAATACTAAACAAATATACGTTAGCACACCATACAACTTTACTGCATTTACCACATTTAACCACAATTTTCGTGGTCAATTTCCAAATTAACCCACACTTTTTATAACCTAAAAATACAGATAATTTAATCCTCAACAAATTACCCGAAAACACTTTTGCTCTATCTCTAATAGTTTTCCACATACCTCCAAAAAATTGAAAAAAAAAACACACACACACACACATTCCCATATGTTCTCTTATATTTTTCCGGTGGAGCGTTCTCCACCCATTGTAGGTAAAAATCGAGCGAAGGGTAGGATGAGGGTCGAAATGTATTGGAGCAAAACCGTTTCTCGCTTATCAGCACCGAAACATTGATAGAAATAATTCAGGACAGGAGGAGAGGCTGAGGGTTAGGTGTGGAGAGGCGTAGAGATGCGTTACGCAAGGTTTAACAAAAAGGGGGGGCTGTTAAAGGTTTTTTTGTGATAATGTGGGGATGGAAAAATGTTTTGGAATTGTTTTTGATTTTTTGACTGTTTAATTTTTGTTGATTTTTGACCATTTCACACTTTTTTAGCCAATTTTTTCTAAATATTTTGGACTATTCCATATCCCTGTAAGCTATTTTAGACTTGTTACGACGTTTTTTTCCAATTTCTAACTATTTTGGACAATTTTGAACAATTTTGAACAATTTTTGCTGATGCTGAATAATGAAAACAAAGTTTGTACGGAACCCTGTAAGTGCACCAAGTCTGTCTATATCATATTTGAGTTCAGCTCGTCGAGACCTTTCATTTGATACCCCACATGCCTATATTTGAAGTAAAACTTTAAAAATGATGTACTATTTACAGTCACTGCAACCCATTGGTTTACTTTCGTTACATCTCTTATAACTTTTGAACCGTTGGTCCAAATTGAATGCAGTATTCTATGAATTTGTTTAGAATGAAAAAATCTAGAACTTTACTTATGAAACCAAATTGTTACAGAAAATTATAATATATTAAATGGCAAAAGTACATGTGAAAATTCAAGTATATTAGGTGTCTGTGTATATTGATTTATTGGGTATAATACTAAGATATTTGTATAGTGCTTGTCGAGACCTTTCATTTGATACCCCACATGCCTATATTTGAAGTAAAACTTCTTAAGTCATATTTGACCCCGTTTTCTGCAACCCATTGGTTTACTTTTTATTAAATCGCTTGTAACTTTTGAACCGTTCGTCCGAAGTAAATGAAATATTTGGCAAATTTGTTCTAAATTAAATTATGTATAATATCTTCTAATATGCAAGACCCTAGAGCAACTCGGTATACTTTAAATGACAAAAATGAACATTAGGAATTAAGTAAATGTACTGTACTGCATCCTATAGGGTTATTAAGTATGTTATATTTAATATATTTGGATAGTGCTCGTCGAGACCTTTCATTTGATACCCCACATGCCTATATTTGAAGTAAAACTTCTGAACTTGTGTTTGATCTCGAATTCAGCAACCCAATGGTCTACTTTTGTTACATCTCTTATAACTTTTGAACCGTTCGTCCGACGTATACGAAATATTCGGCAAATTTGTTCTAAATTAATTGCTCTATAATATCTACTAGTGCATTTTCACCCTACAGCAACTTGGTATACTTAAAATTGCAAAACATTGTTTTAGGAATCAAATATTGTGTACGGAACCCTGTAGATTTGTAGAGTGTTTAAGTATAATTTTTAGATAGTGTTCGTCGAGACCTTTCATTTGATACCCCACATGTCTATATCTGAAGAAAAACTTCTTAACTCATATTTGACCTCGTGTTCTGCAACCCATTGGTTTACTTCTTATTAAATCGCTTGTAACTTTTGAACCGTTTGTCCGAAGTAAATGAAATATTTGGCAAATTTGTTCTAAATTAAATTATGTATAACATCGTCTAATATGTAAGAACCCTAGAGCAACTCGGTATACTTTAAATGACAAAAATGAACATTGGGAATTGAGTAAATGTACTGTACCGCATTCTATAGGGTTATTAAGTATGTTATATTTAATTTATTTGGATAGTGCTCGTCGAGACCTTTCATTTGATACCCCACATGCTTATATTTGAAGTAAAACTTCATTACCTTGTACTGTTTATAATCCTGCAACCCATTGGTCAACTTTTGTTACATCTCTTATAACTTTTGAACCGTTGGTCCGAAGTAAATGAAATATTCGACAAATTTGTGCGAAAATTGATTGATTATAATTTTGTCTAGTGCAGAAACCTTCCAGCAAGTTAGTATACTCTAAAATTGCAAAAAATAGGCTCAAAAATGGAATAAATGGTTTGTACGTAATGTCATTGACAAACAATGTCGATATATATATATATATATATATATATATATATATATATATTCTGCTCTCTCCTCACTCTCTCGTACGTTTATTTAATTTCCTGTTTCCGTCGAGAGATGTCGACAGTTGTCAAAGCGTTCGGTGGGGCTTCTTTGTAATTCATGCCGATGAAAATAACGAGAAAACATATGACGAACAGTAAATACTGTAAATACTAGTTTCAACTGCTTCTAGTTATTTTAAAAAAAATTTAGTAATATAATAGAAAATATCTAGTACAATTTTATATGTATTTTGGGACTCTTAGTGAATCGCACAATGGCTACATCCATTAATAATTCTGCAATGCTAACAATGCAAACAATACGGATCAACCATAGCGTACTGTTATATTGATTAATTGTCAAATGCGACTAATTAAGATTATCCCTCGTAGATTATATAATATATTACAACTACCCCTAGTGGTGGCCAAGTGCCTATCGGCAAGTTCCTAAACTTTTAACACACACACACATACATATATATATATATATATATATGTATATATAGTAGAGTCGTCCTATATTGTTTCGTATAAATCGTTTTCGTATATAAATATAAATATTCGTTTTCGTATTATAACTTGTTCATCAGTAGAGTTCTTTTATGTTTTATTGATTCAGTTTGCTCGTCAGTAGAGTCCCATTTTATCTATCCTTTCAATTGGCTCGTCAGTAGAGTCCTTTTTGCCCCTATTATTGCCTGCTAGAGCTAATTTAGCAGAGCCTAGGAACTAATTCTACTTATCTACGTAGAGTCGTCCTATATTGTTTCGTATAAATCATGTATTTCATGTTGCACGTCAGTAGAGTCCCTTTTTGTCACATATTTAGTTTTTTATAAATATATTTTTTTTTGCTCGCCAATAGAGTCCTTTTTTATATCTAGCAAATTTTTTCAATTAAATGAATATCAATTTGCTCGTCAGTAGAGTTCCTTTATTTGTTTTCAGTTTGCTCGTCAGTAGAGTCCTTTTTTTGTTTGAATACAAAGTTTCTTTTTTGCTCGTCAGTAGAGTCATTTTTTGCTTGAATATGAAACTTCTTTTTTGCTCGTCAGTAGAGTCCTTTTTTAGCTTGAATACAAAATTTCTTATTTGCTCGTCAGTAGAGTCCTTTTCCTAAAATCCAGATTCGATTTACGATTCAAATATTCAATTTGCTTGTCTGTAGAGTCCTTTTCCTAAAATCCAGATTCGATTTACGATTCAAATACTCAATTTGCTTGTCAGTAGAGTCCTTTTCCTAAAATCCAGATTCGATTTACGATTCAGATATTAAATTTGCTCGTCAGTAGAGTCCTTTTCCTAAAATCCAGATTTGATTTACGATTCAAATACTCAATTTGCTTGTCAGTAGAGTCCTTTTCCTAAAATCCAGATTCGATTTACAATTCAGATATTAAATTTGCTCGTCAGTAGAGTCCTTTTGTTGAAATTTAAATAGGTTGCTCGTCAGTAAAGTCCTTTTCCTAAAATCCAGATTCGATTAACGATTCAGATATTAAATTTGCTAGTCAGTAGAGTCCTTTTTTAAATCATATTAAGATTGCTTGACAATATAGTCCTTTTGAAAAATATAGATTCAGTTAGTTAATTTGCTCTTCAGTAGAGTCCCTTTTTTATTTGTGTGTATTATTTTTAATTCGCTCGTCAGTAGAGTCCCTTTTCATTTTCTTTTTTAGTTTGCTCGTCAGTAGACTCCCTTTTTTATTTCTTTTTCAGTTTCAGTAAAGTCCCTTTTTAGATTCGGAGTCGCTTTTTGTTTCAAAATTATATATATATATATATATATATATATAATATATATATATATATATATATATATATATAATATATATATATATATATATATATATATATATATCTTCTATATATATATAAATATATCGGGTTTTCCTTCCTGACGAAATAACTCCAGAACGCACGAACCGATTTCGACGATTTTGCATTCGTTGGAAGGTCTCGGGATCCGCAAGGTTTATAGCTAAGAAAATTAGTGGTGCATGGCATCGTGCCCTAATGCAAATTGCTGGAACTTTACGCACCGTAATTAAAAATTCGAGTAATGACATTAGTAAGAATTATCAGAATTATGCTTGGCTAAGTCAACGAGCAATTCTTGCCGCAAAGAATAATGATGTACACGCCCTGAATTTCACCACTCATTCAAAAATTTCTGGCGATTTGGTGACATACCAATGATTCCGACTGGTCTTCCGTTTGACTTCAATTCTAATCGCTTAGTGTTTGCGGGATAAATTTCAAATAGATTATTTAGAAAATCATTGTTTTTCACATGGGCAGTTATACGTTGCCTGTTCACGAGTTGGAAAACCATCCGCTTTGTTTGTGTTAACGTCAGACCAAAAAACAAAAAATGTGGTTTACCAAAGAGCACTTCAATGGAAACGGATAATTTGCGGATTCACTTTCATTTACTTAGAGAAGTTCAACTGAAAAACACTTCATTTTTGTAATCGAAATAAATTCATTACTGTTGTATAATAAAATCAAATTTTTCCTTTTCAAATATAAAACAAACAAAAAATTTCTTCATCTTTCTCACGAAACCATTTGGTGGCGAAACGGAGTTCGTCGGGTTTGCTAGTATATATATATATATTTAAAATTTATCCCACTTCTGTGTTTTTCTCCTCAAATTACACACGGCTATTAATTATAAAAAAATAGTTTCGAGTAAGAAACCCGAGAACATGCATTATAGCTCCCCATAACACTTAAGGGCTGTAACTGTAGAACTGTAGGCGAAAATAATAAAGAACTCTACCGTAGAGTGGCGAGACGGTGGAGCAGTCGAGCGAAACGTGCGAAATAAAAATCCAAAACATGTAAGAAATAATTTAGAAGACGTGGTTTAAATTTAAAGAAAAGCGAAGCAAACTAATAGGGTTACGCACAAACTATTTACCCAATTTCTAATATCATTTTTTGCTATTTTAAAGTATACCAAGTTCTTGTAGAGTGTCACAATTCAGACAATAATACTGGTAATTCAATTTAATACAAATTTGCTGAATATTTCATTTATTTCGGACGAACGGTTCAAAAGTTATAATAGATGTAACAAAAGTAGACCATTGGGTTGCTGAACTCGAGATCAAACATGAGTTAAAACGTTTTACTTCAAATATAGGCATGTGGGGTATCAAATGAAAGGTCTCGACGAGCACTACACAAATATATTAAATATAACATACTTAATAACCCTATAAGATGCGGTACAGTACATTTACTCAATTCCCAATGTTAATTTTTGTAATTTAAAGTATACCGAGTTGCTCTAGGGTTCTTACATATTAGAAGATGGTATACATAATTTAATTTAGAACAAATTTGCCCAATATTTCATTCACTTCGGACGAACGGTTCAAAAGTTATAAGAGATGTAACAAAAGTAGACCATTGGGTTGCTGAACTCGAGATCAAATATGAATTAAGATGTTTTACTTCAAATATAGGTATGTGGGGTATCAAATGAAAGGTCTCGACGAGCACTACACAAATATATTAAATATAACATACTTAATAACCCTATAAGATGCGGTACAGTACATTTACTCAATTCCCAATGTTAATTTTTGTAATTTAAAGTATACCGAGTTGCTCTAGGGTTCTTACATATTAGAAGATGGTATACATAATTTAATTTAGAACAAATTTGCCCAATATTTCATTCACTTCGGACGAACGGTTCAAAAGTTATAAGAGATGTAACAAAAGTAGACCATTGGGTTGCTTAACTCGAGATCAAACATGAGTTAAAACGTTTTGCTTCAAATATTTGGGTATTTAAGTAAAGTTTCAATTTATTTAATTCCAAACATATTCGTATAATACTGCATTCAATTTGGACCAACGGTTTGAAAGTTATAAGATATGTAACAAAAGTAGACCATTGGGTTGCTGAACTCGAGATCAAACATGAGTTAAAACATTTTACTTCAAATATAGGCATGCGGGGTATCAAATGAAAGGTTTCGACGAGCACTATCCAAATATCATATCGTAACAATCACAACGAGACAATATGGTTCAATATAAGTCATTTGTGTAATATCTGATATCAATGTTTGCATAATGTTGAAAATAACGTCTTTCAGCATAACTTCATCGAATATCCCAATAACTTTGGACGAACGGTTCAAAAGTTATGAGAGATGTAACTAAAGTCGACCAATGGGTTGCAGAACTGTAAATAGTACAGCTGTAAATAGTTTTACTTTAAATATAAGCATGTGAGGTATCAAATGAAAGGTCTCAAAGAGCTGAACTAACATATGACATAGACAGTCTTGATGCACTTACAGGGTTCCGTACAAACATTATGTTCATTATTCAACATCACCAAAAATTGTTTAAAATTTTCCAAAATAGTTAGAATTGATCTAAAATGTGAGAGAACAGTCAAAACAAGTCCCTTTTTATTTGTTTGTCTCATTTTTAATTTGCTTGTTAGTAGAGTCTCTTTTTTTTCTTGTTTCAATTTTTTCGTAAAGTTTCTTTTTATCTCTCGTTTTGAATTGCTTGTCAGTAGAGTCCCTTTAGTATCACACGACAAATTCTCTTTTTCTCGTCAGTAGAGTTCTCGTAATACTAGACTGACGTACTAACTGACTCATCATCGGTCATTAGTCATTAGTCATTAGTCATTAGCCTGTGTTTTCAAGTGCTTCCCTCTATCGAGTCGAGTCTCAAGTGGATCGAAATGAACGCATCGAAATTTCCGCTGTTAATAATAGGCCCATATAATGTATCGAGAGAAGTGGTGGGGGGAGGGTATAGAGGGACTATATTGATCAAGTGCAGCGACGAGCGTCTAGATTGAGGAAAAGGACTCTACTGACGAACAAATTAAAACTGTAGAAAAAACTGACTCTAGTAACAGCAAGTAGGGACTCTACAGACGAGCAAACTATAAATAACCAGAAACCAATAAAAAATAGAGACTCTACTGAGGAGCAAACTGAAACAAGAAACAAGAAAAAAATTTACTGATAAGCAAACTGCAAATAAGAGACAACAAAGGAACTCTTCTGACCACCAAAATGTAAAGAAGATAAAATAAAAGGGGCAAATAAAACAAGAGATGAAAAGGAACTCTACTGACGATCAAATTGGAAATAGAGACAAAAAGGGACTCTACTAACGAGTAAATTCAAACAAGAGATGAAAAAGGACTCTATTCACCAGTTAAATCAAACCACAGAAAAAACTGCAAAAAGGAACTCTACTGACGAGCAAATTAAAACTAGGGATAAAAAGGAACTCTACTGACAAGCAAATCGAAAACAAAGGATAAACCGGACTCTACTGACGAGCAAATTGTAAACAAGAAATAAAAAGGGACTCTATTGACCAGTTAACTAAAACAAGAGAAAAAACTGCGAAAAGGGACTCTACTGACGAGCAAAATGAATCAGAGACAAGCACAGCTAAATATTGTCTTAAGACCGAAAGGACTCTACTGACGATCAAATTAAAATAAGAGATGATAAAATTAAATACACAATGGGACTCTACTGACGAACAAACTTAAATACAGACAAAAAAATTAAACGTTCACTTGAATAACAAAAAGGACTCTACTGACGAGCAAAATAAATTTCAATAAAAACAACAAACAAAAAACTATGTTTTATAGTTTTTGGTCAAAATCGAAAAATTGCTCCCAAACAGTCACTTTATAAACACTTCATCGTACATAGTTACTTGAAGATGTCCATTAGAATGTACTTATCTCGGGCTATTTTCACGTTTTTTCTTCAAAAAATCATTTTTTCTTTACACTTTATTAATAATCGCATGTATACGTTCATAGTTTTTGACTCGTAACTTCTAAACTAGTAATGTAACCTCTAAATGGTCTTCGGGTGATCAGTAGCTAATAAAATTCTGTACAAACTTTTCTTTGGCCGTACTTCCGTACCTTGAATATTTATGGTATAAAAACGCTGTCGAAAATTAGCAACTTATTATAGTGACTTGTATACTACATATAGTACAGCTGGTTAAATATGAGTTAAACAGTTTTACTTCAAATGTAGGCATGTTGGGTATCAAATGAAAGGTCTCGACGAGCACTATCCAAATACTGTAGTAAAAGACACGATAAGTCAATAGGTTTGCATCCACGGCATTTATTCAATTTTTAATATAGGTTTTTATAAATTTTAAACGTACCGAGTTGCTGTAGAGTATTCCCACATTTGACCACAATACATATATTCTAATTTTGCAAAATTTCACCGAATGTTCCATTAATCTCGGACAAACGGTTCAAAAGTTACAAGACATTTAATATAAGGTTGACCAATGGGTTGCGGAACAGTGGGTCAAAACTTTGTAAAATCAAATATAGGCATGTGGGGTATCAAATGAAAGGTCTCGGCGAGCATAACACAAATTCATAGTAACGTCACAAATAAACTAATAGGGTTGCGTACAAACTATTTATTTCAATTCTGAAGCCATTGTTTTCTAATTTTAGTGTATACTAACTTGCTGTAATGTTTCTATACTATACAATATTATACATAATTTAATTTAGCACATATTTGTCGAATATTCTATTCATCTCCGTCAAACGGTTCAAAAGTTACAAGACTTACAATAAAAAGTTATAAGAGATGTAACAAAAGTAGACCATTGGGTTGCAGAAATCCAGGTCAAACATGAGTTAAGAAGTTTTACTTCAAATATAGGCATGTGGGGTATCAAATGAAAGGTCTTGAAGGGCTGAATTCAAATATCGTATATACAGGTTTGCTAAGCCTACAGGGTTGCGTACAAACAGCATTTTTGGCATTCAATTTTTTAAGTTTACTTCTCTGGCTAATTTACAAAACACTGTGTGACATCAAAACCTCAGACTGGTTATTTTCGAACAAGTTTGCCTAATATTCCACTCAAATTGGTTACAAATAATAATTAAATTACATGTTAATTTCTCTCGCGTATAGATGGCGTTACTAATTTCCCCATAGAGACCTATATCGATGCAGCGATTTAAAATTCGTTTCATGTTTTTATTTTAACTAATGACAATGTATTTTTAATTGACGCCAGTTATTTTAAATTGCCGCTTTTAATTTGGGCGTCAGAAATTCTCTCTGTGACGTCCAGTTTTAGTAATTAGTGATGGTTAATGGACATTTTTATTGATACTGATGGAGCAGATGGATACTGGAGGGGGATGAAATGCTATTTTGTTGTAGAATGTTTTTTACAACATTTCTGTCGATTCTTGGCGATTTTGACGATGTTTTCTATATATTTTTTGAAATTTTTCATCAAAATCCTCAATTCTTTCTACTGAGTTTTCAAGAGTGGGTGGCGGCGTCCTGGCGGTGGCGGCGCCCTGGCGGTGGAGGAATGTACTACAACTCGTCGTACTACTCGGTCGGTCGGAAGTTGGTTTTGCAAACCGGAAATGAAATCTGTTGTGTTCTGTTGGATCCAAAACAACCCCCAAACTCTAACCACTACACCATGGTCTGTGCACCCTCCCACAGAGCCCTCTCTGGGGAAATGTAATTATAACGAAGACTGTCAAGTGGTAAAAGAATATTACTCGAACTTTTTGGTTTAAGGAGCTCTTCAGGACGCACCGTTTGTACTACCGGGTTGTAATTTACACTAAATATTCTTTATTGTGTATACTATGACAACAAATACTAAAATCGATAACTTTTTTTGTAAAAAATAAATTATTAATAATTTTTTGACAAAAGTACATTAGTTATATATAGAAGGGTTGGTTGAAGACAATTAGTACTATATCGATGTTACTGTTTGCAATTATTATTAATATTTCAAAATTTTGCAAGACGACCTATAAATTTTAGTATTTGTTATCATAGTAGACATATTAAGGTATAACTTGGCCATTTTATAACACCCTTGAGTCATAAACACGTCCTGAAGAGCTCACCAAATGTCACAATCTGTGTTTCTTTTGTGTTAATCAGGGAGTGTATGTTATTGAACTATTATGGATATTTTAATATTTTGTTAGAACATATATCGATTTTAGTAATTGCCGTCATAGTAGACATATTGAAGAATATTTGGTACAAATTACAAGTTGGTAGTACAAACGGTGCGACCTGAACTACTCCTTAAAAATGATTACCAGCAATCGCTAAAAATTATGGCATGGTGTACTTTATTGATAAAAGTATTATTATATCGATATTGTGTATGAACGGTTATCGATTTTAGTATTTGTTGTCATAGTACACATATTGAAGGTGAAAATATGAAATTTACAAATTTGTTGGATAAACAATGTGCACTGAGGGCCGTTTTCAAGAAAGGCATACACTTTTATCTGAATAAGCAACTTTAGTATTATTGCAAGATCTTTTTTGGGTCAATTGTAAATAACTAATAACTTTCTTAGAAAAAATACTAATTTTAGTATTCGTAGTCATAGTATACATATTGAAGTATATTATGAACAAGTTTGGAGTCTTAACTACAAATAGTACATTTATAAAAAATCTTTAAAGCCCAGACTAATATTTTAATTTTATAAACTACAGCAAAAAATTTGGATACATTCATTCAATCTATTATTTCTACTACAAAATTTACAGAGAAAAGTCATCAATTTTAGTATTTGTTATCAAAGTAGACACATTGAAGTATACTATGACCAAGTTTCATGTCTTAACTATAAATAGACATTCATAAAAAATCCTTAAACCCCATACTAATATTTTAATTTTATTAAACGAAAGCACAAAATTTTCGGGACATTTATTCAAACTATAATTTATACTGCAAAATTTACAAAGAACACTCATCGATTTTAGTATTTGTAGACATAGTAGACATATTGAAGTATATTATGACCAACTTTCAAGTCTTAACTATAAATAGTACATTTTTAACAAATCCTTAAACCTCAGACTTATATTTTAATCTTAGCAAACCAAAACAAAAAAAATTCGAGCACTTATACAAACAATTGCTTGTACTGCAAAATTTACCGAGGACACTCATCGATTTTAGTATTTGTTATCAAAGTAGACACATTGAAGTATATTACGACCAAGTTTGAAGTCTTAACTATAAATAGTACATTTATAAAAAAATTCTAAACCCCAGACTAATATATTAATTTTATCAAACCAAAGCTAAAAAAATTTGGGGACATTTTTCCAAACTATTATGTATACTAAAAAATTTACAAAGAACACTAATCGATTTTAGTATTTGTTATCATAGTAGACATATTAAGGTATATTATGAGAAAGTTTTAGGTCTTAACTATAAATAGTACAATTTATAAAAAATTATAAACCTCAAACTAATACTTGATTTTTTCACTGAGGACCTCATTACAATCCCATCTATTACAAAATTAATTTAAACTATTTCTTTTCTACAAAACTATCCCGCTTCTGTTTCTGCAAATTCTGCATTCTGCAAATAAATTCGCATAATTTTTTTTCTCTAAAAACAATTCCGCTTTGTGAAATTTTCGAAACAACTATTTTGCACAAGAATTTCCGCTCGTTTGACGAAAATAGGCGGAAATAGGCGGTGGGTTGAAAATGGGTGGAAATGGGTTGCTGAAAGGAATTTTAACTAATTGTTTACTAGATGAACAAATTCCTTTGCTGTTTGATGCAAAAATTATTATAACATAGTTACGACGAGCACGAGATTGTAAGATTTTGTGCTAGAGAATTTATGGTAGTTTTGGGTTTTGAGGATCTTTAGAAAATTAACTATTTGTAGTTAAGACTTGAAACTTGGCTATAATATACTTTAATATGTCTACTTTGATAACAAATAATAAAATCGATGAGTGTTCTTTGTAAGTTTTGTAGTATAAATAATAGTTTGTATAAATATCCCCAAACTTTTGTGCTTTGGTTTGATAAAATCAAGATATTAAGTTGAGGTTTAAGTATTTTTTATAAATATACTATTCATAGTTAAGGCTTCAAACTTTGTCATAATATACTCTGATATGTCTACTATGAGTACAAATACTAAAATCGATGAGTCTTCTTTATAAATTTTGCAGTATAAATAATAGTTTGAATAAATGTCCCAAAAATTTTGGCTTTGGTTTGATGAAATCCAGATATTAGTCCGGGGTTTAAGAATTTTTTGTAAATGTACTATTTATAGTTAACACTCCAAACTTGGTCACAATATTCTTTAATATGTCTACTTTGATAGCAAATACTAAAATCGATGAATCTTTTTTGTAAATTTTGTAGTATAAATAATAGTTTAGAAAAATGTCCCAAATTTGTTGGCTTTGTTTTGATGAAATCATGATATTAGTTTGAGGTTTAAGATTTTTTTATAAATATACTATTCATAGTTAAGACTTGAAACTTTGTCATAATATACTTCAATGTGTCTACTATGACTACAAATACTAAAATCGATGAGTGTTTTTTGTAAATTTTGTAGTATAAATAATAGTTTGTATGAATGTCTCCAAATTTTTTGTTCTGGTTTGATGAAATCATTATATTATTATCTTGGATTTCAAAGATTTTTTATAAATGTACTATTTATAGTTAAGACTTGAAACTTGGTCATAATATACCTTAATATATCTACTATGACAATAAATACTAAAATCAATAAACTTTCTTTGTAAATTTTATAGTAAAAATAATAGTTTGTATAAATGTCCCACAATGTTTTGCTTTGGTTTGATAAATTTGATATATTATTTTGGGGTTTGAAGATTTTTTATAAATTGTACTATTCATATTTAAGACTTAAAACTTGGTCATAATATACTTCAATATGTCTACTATGACTACAAATACTAAAATCGATGAGTGTTTTTTGTAAATTTTGTAGTATAAATAATAGTTTGTATGAATGTCTCCAAATTTTTTGTTCTGGTTTGATGAAATCATTATATTATTATCTTGGATTTCAAAGATTTTTTATAAATGTACTATTTATAGTTAAGACTTGAAACTTGGTCATAATATACCTTAATATATCTACTATGACAATAAATACTAAAATCAATAAACTTTCTTTGTAAATTTTATAGTAAAAATAATAGTTTGTATAAATGTCCCACAATGTTTTGCTTTGGTTTGATAAATTTGATATATTATTTTGGGGTTTGAAGATTTTTTATAAATTGTACTATTCATATTTAAGACTTAAAACTTGGTCATAATATACTTCAATATGTCTACTATGACTACAAATACTAAAATCGATGAGTCTTCAAACAAACTACAAAATTAAGAACGATTGTTTAAACAAATCACCAACTTAAACTTAATTTTGTTTACAATTTCTCCTCAAACATTTTTTTCCAACTTTTTTTTTAAAATTCTCGCCAAAAATTTAAACGAACATAATTTCCGGACACTTTACATCCGGAAATTCCTTTCCATTCCGGAAATTCTTCCGGTCGATGAGAGGACGAGATAATTTTCTTCCCTTTTGTGCGTTTGTGATGTAAAAATATTTCAATTTGCGGGATAAAAAAATACTTATTTAGACAAAATATTAAATTAAATTAAAAAAACTCTTAGAAAATTATAGATTTTAAAATTTGTTGTCATAGTAGACATATTAAAGAATATTATGACAAAGTTTCAAGTCTCAACTATAAATAGTTAAATTTATAAAAATTCTTAAACTTCAAACTATTATTTTGATTTCATACCAAAGCACAACATTTTGGGACATTTATTTAAACTATTATTTATACTGCAAAATTTACAAAGAACATTTATCGATTTTAGTATTTGTAGTCATAGTAGACACATTATAGTATATTTTGCCCAAGTTTCAAGTCTTAACTATAAATAGTATAATTTATAAAAATTCCTAAAACCCACACTTTTACATTTTTAAGTTATCAAAATCAGATTGAAATTCAGGAAGCATTTATTTAAAATTATTATTTTAATAAAAATTTCTTAAAACACTCATCGATTTAAGTATTGCATATCATAGTAGACATATTAAGGTATAATTTAACGAAATTACAATACACTTGAGTCATAAATACGTCCTGAAGAGCTCATCAAATATTGTAATCTGTGTTTCTTTCATATTAATGAGGGGATGTGAATCAGTGAACAGTTATGGATATTTTGATATTTTGTTAGATGATGTATTGATATTAGAATTTATTGTCATAGTAGACATATTGAAGTATATCTTGGCCCAATTTCAAGCCTGTACTATATATAGTACAATTTATAAAAATTCTAAAACCCACACTATTACATTTTTAATTCATCAAAATCAGATTGAAATTCAAGAAGCATTTATTTAAATTATTTATTATTATAAAAATTTCTTAAAACACTCATTGATTTTAGTATTAATTGTCATAGTAGACATATTGAAGTATAACTTGTCCCAATTTTGAGCCTGTACTGTATATAGTATAATTTAAAAAAAAAATTGGAATCCAAAGTTGCAATATTTTAAATATGACAAAAACATGTGGTCATTTATTTAAATTATTCTTTAATTAATAGCTTTTGTATAGTAAATCTTCTGTAACTTTTAAACCATTCGATTGATATAAATGGTGTATTGGAGAAACTTGTTTATAATGAAATACTGTATAAATTGTTCTAATATCATAAAGCCCTACAGCAACTCTGTATACTCATAAATTGCCATTAATAATTCATAAATTAATTTGTATAATAAAATAGTGCAGTCATTTACTAAAAGTTCTGTAACTCCAAAACTATTTGTTTCATGTGAATGGTGTGTATCGGAAATTTGTTCAGAATTAAATTATCTACAATATTGTCTAATATCATAATGCCCTACAGCAACTCGGTGTACTTTAAAATGCATTTGAAAATATATCATGAGTACAACTTTGCTTCCGCCGTTATTGTAACGAATTCGTATAGTAAAAACGGCGGAAGCAAAGTTGTATTACAAGTTAAAGTGTACACGTCATAACTTTAAAACCATTCGTTTAGTATGAATGGTGCGTATGGCAAAATTATGCACAAATAAATAGTGCACAATTTTGTCTAACATCATAAAGCTCTACTGCAACTCCCTGTACTTTAAAATAGCACCTAATAGTCTCAAGTACAAAACTACAGTAATTTCCATACAAACTTGAACTTAACTAAGACTTCACGCATACAACGCACGTATAGATCTTGCATTGGAACGCAGTATATCCAGTGCACTTTTTTGTTTAAACTCATGTAACTTCTAAACCATTCGTTTAGTATGAATGGCGTGTATGACAAAATTATGCACAACTAAATTGCACACAATTTTGTCTAACATCATGCAACCCTACAGCAACCCGGTATACCCCAAAACAACCCTTAATCTCGACCAACACTGTTCAACACAAAACAAAAACAAACCTATCATAATTATTACACAGTATATGCATCTCGCTCGCACCCACACACTCGCCTATACAAAAAGCATATATCCATCTCACTCGCCGAGGCCTAGAGTATTATTTCTGTATATATCCACCTGCGCGTTATCGCTATCTCGTTCTCGCACATACAAAATGTATTGGTGTTTCGCTCGCACAATCAGTGCATCTCTGTCGTTTTCATATTGCTGACTCGTTTTCGCGTAGAGTAAAATCGCGAAAGGGATTCCGGTGGTCAGTGGCGTGCCGGATGCCGAAGGTGAAGGAACTCCGGGAAAATTATTTAAATGAAATTTAATTAGAAATTTGTTAAAAAAATTAATAGTGCTTTATAATAAAAAAAAAATGTTAAATTAAAAATAGTTTATTATTATTAAACTAATTTGTTTGTTATAGTTTAAAATTAAAAAAAATAGTTTATTACTATAGTTTATGTTCCGGAAGTGTTTTGGGTTCCAAAAAAATTTGTTATCGTGCAAATTATTTTGCAAAAAAAAATTTATTAAAAATATAGTGAACGATATAAAAATTAGTTAATAATAGTAAATAGTTTTCTATACTAAAATAGTATTAACTAAATTTATTTCCAAGTAGTTAAAATCATTAGTGAATTAGTTAATAGGTAAAAAAAATATTGTTTATAGTGTATAATAAAAATATAACAAAATTTAAATTATATAGTGTAATATTTTTTTATTAACTATTTTATTTTATTTATTAACTATATTATTTCATTTAATTTTTTTATAAAATTACTATACTAAATTGATTTATTACTTTTACTAAATTGATAAACTAAACTATAACAAATTATAAATATAATTTAAAAAAATTACAGGTAAATTTTTAAATTTCTAAATAAAAAAATCCACTAGTGAAAAATAGTAAATAATAAGTTAATAAATTTGTTTATTTATATTTACTAAACTAATTTATATAGTTAAATTAATAAAAGTTTACTAAATTAATTCATAGTTAAAGCAGTTAGTGCAAATATACTATAGTAGTGATAGGTAAAATAGTTTATAACTAAAAATAGTTTATAACTAAAAAATAGTTTATAACACGACAAAGTTTTTTTTCTGTTTTGTGTTAAAAATTTAAAAAATAGTTTATATATAAAATCATAAAATTAAACTAAAATAATTTATACGCAAAATAGTGTTCACTAAACAGTTTACTAAAATATAAAATAGTACTTTTTTTAAAACTGATTTAGTTATCAAAATAGTTAAAAAATAACTAGAATAGTTTTAACTAAACTATTTAACTAAAAATTACTTATATTTTCACGTTGATATAATTCTTGAAAATCATAAAAATATTCAAAAACAATTAAAAAATTAGTTAATTTTGATTTTTGAAAATAGTTAACTAATTTATTAATTAATATAATTTTTGAAAATAAAGGTAAAACATTATTAAAATAGTTCAGTGTTTTTTCTTTAATTTTATTATTATATAATTTTCAAATTTTTCAAAATAGTTAAAATCTTTTAAAAAATAGTTACTATTTTTATTGTGAAAACAGAAAAGCTTAAAATTTTGTAAATAATTTTTGTTTAACTAAAAATAGTCGACTTAAAAATCTGTAATTTCTAAAATAATAATTAGTTAAGATAATTTTTCAAAAACAAACAGTGATAGTGTTTTTAAAATTAGTTTATATATTGTTTTAATAAATAGTGACTCTAATATTAATATTTGAAAATAGTTCATATTTTGCAAAATAGTTATTATTTTGAAAAATTATTAATACAATTTTTAAAATATTGTTGATATATATTTTTTTTAAAAAAATAGTTAATATAATTTAAAACAAAATAGTTAATATATATTTACCTAAAAAATAGTTAATGAATTTTTATGTTAAAAAATTTTTAAACTTTAAATCTTTAGTTTTTTATATTCCATTAAAGATAGTAGACACAAAATAATTAACTTGAATTTTGAAAATAGTTAATAAATTTTTAAAAATAGTAAATAAAATTTTAGAGTTAATGATACTTAAAAATAAATAGTTCGCATTGATTTTCAATAATAGTTTAACTTATTTTTGAAAAATATTTTATTAAAATTTAAATTCATTTCTAAAAAATAATAGTTGATATAATTTATAAAAATAGTTAATTAACTAGATTTGAAAAAAATTCAAAAAAATTCTGTTCAAAATTCAAAATTTTCTGTATTTTTGTCTATTTAACTAAAAATAGTTAACACAAAAATATAATAAAATAGTTAACATCAAATTTGGAAATTGTTTACACCAATATTTACTAATAATTACGAATAAAAATAGTTAAAACTAACTAAAAATTATTACTAACTAAAAATAGTGAGTTTCCATAATAGTTTAATTAATTTTCAAAAATTCGTAAAAAAGTATTAACTAATTTAAAAAATAGTTGATACAATTTTAAAAGTAGTAATTACAGTATTTATATATATAGTTAAAATAATTACTGATAGATAGCTAATTACATTTTTGAAAAATAGTTTACTGATTTCTCAATAAATAGTAAATCCAGTAATTACTAAAAATTACAAATGAAGATAGTTAAAACTATTTTAAAACATTTTTAATAATAGTCAATACAGTTTTTTTCTCAATTAAATAACTAAAAATAGTTAATTTGGCATTTTCAAATATAGTTCATTTAATTTTTAAAAACTAAAATGAATAGTTTTCAAAAATAGTTAAAACATTAAATTTCTTTCATCGACTATTTTTAAAAATAGTTAATATCAATGATTGAAAATAGTTAATATTGATTGATTGAAAAAGTACTAATTATGTACTAATAATTGCGAATGGAAATAGTTAAAACAATTTTCGAAAATAGTTTGTTTTATTTTTAAAAATAGTTAATACAAATATTTACTGATAAATATGTATAAAAATAGTTAATATCATTACTGAAGACAGTTAATACTAATATGAAGAGTAAATATAGTTAATACAATTTTAAAAATAGTTTATATTATTTTTGAAAAATAGTTAATATTAATCTTCGAGCAAAAAAATTAAAAACAGTTTATTTTCAAAAATAGTCAATATAGTATTTATTAATTTGAAAAAAAAAATACAATTGCAAAGATTACAGTAATTTTAAAAATAGTTAATATAATATATATAAAATAGTTAATAAAATTTCTAAAAAATAGTAAACAGAATTTTCGACAAATAGTTAATATAGCATTTACTAAAAATTACGAATGATATTTTTTTTCAATTCAAAACCATTTTTAAAAATAGTTAAAATAATTTTGAGTAATAGTTAATACTACTTTTTTGAAATGGTAAACAATAAAATTTGATCCTATATTTTACTAATATTAGTACATAAAATATATTTTTTTGAATATTATTAATATTTTGAATATTTATAAAAAAGATTTTTTTGAAAAATAGTTAACTATTTAAAGATAGTCACTACACTATTTTTGAAACTAATTAATGTAATTTTTGAAAAATAGTTAATTGAATTTCTATAAAATAGTTAACCTAATCCTAACAAATAGTTAATATGGTATATACTAAAAATTACGATTTTATTTAAATATTCAAAAATAATTAATATCATTTTTTTTAATTGTAAACTTTAGATTTTATATTTTTTTTACTAAAAATAATAAATTCAAAAAATAGTTAATTCAAAAAATAGATAAATTAAAACTAAATAATAGTATACAATAATTAAAAAAAAAAAAAGTTAACTATAGTTTATCTTCCCACTCACAGATTTGTGGACCAGAAACTTGGACAAACTTTTAAAAAAATCCAAATACTAGTTAATTAGCTCCAAAATAGTTTAAAATTAGTGAACAAGATAATAATATAAAATATATTAGAAAATTTAGTTAATACTTACAAAAAAAAATCTACTAGTGATCTAAACCATGTGTCTTACCTACAAAAATCAAAGTGCCATCTATCAACAACCAAAAGCGTCCAAAACCAAAATTTCACCAGCGTGATACCTCGTAATGCCATCTAGATGGGTGACTCTTTGACCCAAGTCAACAACCACCATCAGCAGCAGCAGAAACCACCAATTAAGGACCATCAGCGTAAAAACGGAGTGCCGTTGCCAAAATTTTATTTGGACGTAAACGGAAGGTTGCAAAATAATAATTCACCCCGAAGGCCACACAGTATAGCTGTGGCACCCAGTTTTAATTTTTACCAAGCCCCCAAAGCGCCATCTGTCAACCAGAGGAGACCCTTAAGCGTTGACAGACTTGTGCCAAATGGGGGGGATAGATTGTTGCAACCTGTTCCTAGGCGTCCAAATGTCGATATCAAATCTAGTCACATTGGTGTCACTTCTGGTTCACAGTGTCTGTCCTATCCGTACACCAACAATGTGCCCAAATCGAACTCCGATCACCTCATCGTGGGCGCCACGAGTCCTTCAGCTGGGCGCACCCTTTGTGGCACAAATCCGTTTTTATGAAAAACGAAGTATACCTAATAGCCAATCGGCGCCTGTTATTACCTTAACCCCCGGGCAACGGACAAGCCCCCAAATTGGCCCCCGCCGCGATTATCAGTTACCGAAAACTCCGTCGTTAGCCAACAGTGTTATGAATATGATTAATGAAAGTGTGATGAGTCAACAAATGTACGAATCCCAATCCCCCCCGTCCTATATACCGAAGTCTAACTCCTACAACCACAATTTGGGGGTAGGTGACACCAAACAGAACCGCAGACTGTCTTTGCCGGTGCCAAATCAATTTGGGGGCAGTTTTTCCCCTAAGCCGAGCCCTACGTTTCATGGGTTGCCGATTAGTAGTAACAGGGGATATGATCCTAGGATGGATTCGGGGTTGTTTTTGGGGATGTCGCCTAGTAGTACTATGTCCAGTACGCCCAATAGTGTTCGGGAGGCATTGCAGCATCTTTTGGCGCAACCGAGGAGCGGGGTTGATGTCTTGGATGGGAGGATGGCGCTGTTTATCGATATTTTGGACGCTCAGGAGAGATTCTCACAGGTGGTAAAAGATTTTGTAATTAGAGATTGTTTTTTTGTCCTTTTTGGCAAATTTTATGTTTTATAGTTACATCAGTTTGTGGCGGATTTAGTTTGTAGACTTCGTACACTCTGGCTTCAGATGAAGTTTTTGGGTATACAGAGTTGTTGTAAGGCATTATGATATTAGACAATATTGTAGGAAATTTAATTATGACCAAATTTCTTATACACATCATTCATACTAAGCGAATGGTTTAGAAGTTACAAAGGATTGAAGAAATAGATGTACTTTAGTAACAAGCAAGCAAGCAATGATATACTGACAAGAGTTTTTTTGTCATTAACGGTTTTTCATTGCTATTTTAAAGTATACCGAGTTGCTGTAGAGCATTATGATGTTAGACAATATTGTAGATAATTTAATTATGACCAAATTTCTTATACGCATCATTCATATCAATCGAATGGTTTGGAAGTTACAAGCGACGAAACAAAACAAATTTATTGCAAGTACAACTTTGCATCCGCCGTTTTTACTATGCAAGTTCTTTACAATAATTGCGGAAGCAAAGTTGTACACTTAATATGTTTTTAAAAAAGTGTTTAGAGTATATCGAGTTGCTGTAGAGTGCTATGTTCTTAGACAATATTGTAGATAATTTAATTCTGCACAAATTTCTCATGCACACCATTCATATCAATCGAATGATTTGGAAGTTACAAGCGACGAAACAAAACAAATTTATTCGTGTTTAATATTACAAGTACAACTTTGCATCCGCCGTTTTTACTATGCAAGTTCTTTACAATAATGGCGGAAGCAAAGTTGTACACCCGATATGTTTATCAATTGCATTCTCGAGTATACCGAGTAGCTGTAGGGCATCACGATGTTAGACAATATTGTAGGGAATTTAATTCTACATAAATCCCTCATACACACTATTCATATCAATCGAATGGTTTGGAAGTTACAAGCGACGAAACAAAACAAATTTTCGTGTTTAATATTACAAGTACAACTTTGCATCCGCCGTTTTTACTATGCAAGTTCTTTACAATAATGGCGGAAGCAAAGTTGTACACTTAATATGTTTTTGAAAAAAGTATTTAGAGTATACCGAGTTTCTGTAGGGCATTATAATGTAAGACAATATTGTTGACGATTTAATTCTGCATAAGTCCCTCATACACATCATTCATATCAATCGAATGGTTTGGAAGTTACAAGCGACGAAACAAAACAAATTTATTGCAAGTACAACTTTGCATCCGCCGTTTTTACTATGCAAGTTCTCTACAATAATGGCGGAAGCAAAGTTGTTCACCCGATATGTTTTTAAATAAGTTTTTAGAGTATACCGAGTTGCTGTAGGGCATTATGATGTAAGACAATATTGTTGATAATTTAATTCTGCACAATTTTCTCATACACATCATTCATATCAATCGAATGGTTTGGAAGTTACAAGCGACGAAACAAAACAAATTTTTCGTGTTTAATATTACAAGTACAACTTTGCATCCGCAAATTTTTATATACATAATTATAGATAATTTAGTTAGCTTTCTAATGATATATAATAATGTTAATAAATTAAATTAAATTTAAACAAAATAAATATAAATATTAACAAAAACATTGAAGCTTAAACAATGTAGATGCCTTTCGAAGATTTTAATTTCAAAGTTTGACAAATTATTTTGATATAATTTTGTTCCAACACTTACAAGTTCTTAAATACAGATTTATAGATAATTTTATTTACTTTATAACGATGTATTATATTATATATGTATCTATATAAATTTTGACACAAAAGTGCTAAATTAAAAAAATGTACCTCAGGGAATCCAACAATGGATACAAAAAGTTTAACTTCACATATTTTTCTCACTAAATTTTGTTCGAAAAGTTTTCAAACGTTATATACAGATTTGTAGACAATTTTATTAGCTTTCTAACAATATATAATACTATTATTCAATATAAAATATTATAGGCCTACGAAATATTTAATACACTAATATACTTAATTTTTATTCATCGAGTATTGTTAATTAACACATTCGAGGGAAAGTTTATGCAACTTGCCTCAAGGCAAAATACCACTTATAGCTAGTTTTCATTTTGTGCAAATTATTTTTCACCTAAGAGCCTAAATTAGTACTTTTAACTCCTCTTTCGTTCGATTGCAAATGAAA
>NW_020538040.1:2576797-2595906 GCF_003426905.1 Ctenocephalides felis | reverse complement strand
AAAAAGTTTTACTTCAAATATAGGCATGTTGAGTATCAAATGAAAGATCTCGACGAGCACTAACCAAATATTTAAATAACAGACTCATTAAACCTATGGGGTTTCTCAAACATAAATTATTTACTTTTTAATATCCATTTATGTTATTTTAAAGTATACCGAGTTGCTGTAGAGTGAAACTATATTAGATAATATTATAGATCTTATACTTTAATACAACTTTGCCGAATATTTCATTCAATTCGGACAAACCGTTCAAAAGTTACAAGAGATTTAAGAAAGGTAAACCAATGGGTTGCAGAACACGAGGCCAAAAATAAGTTACTTCAAATATAGGCATGTGGGGTATCAAATGAAAGCTCTTGACAAGCACAACTTAAATATCGTATTGACATATTATAAAAATCTGCACCGTTCCGTACAAAAGCTTTATCCAATTTTCGATGTCATATTTTGCAAAATTACAGTATACTAAAATGCTGTAAGGTTAAACTATGTTAGATAATATTAGAGATCTTAAATTTAGTACAATTTTGCCGAATATTTCATTCAATTCGGACGAACGGTTCAAAAGTTACAAGAGATTTAATAAAAGGTAAACCAATGGGTTGCAGAACAAGAGTTCAGAAGTTTTACTTCAAATATAGGCATGTTGGGTATCAAATGAAAGGTCTCGACGAGCACTATCCAAGTAAGGTATTAACAAGCCAATAAACACATTCATTTAGAAGTTAAAATTGGATTAGGAACTAGTATACATTTGTTTTCACAGCATTTATCTCGTTATAAAAAATTAATAAAATTATAAACTAATAAAATTTATTTCAACAAAGCTACATTCGGTTTATTTTCATTTTAATGTCCAAACAATTGCTGAAACATTACAAACGTTCATTTTAAAATAGACCACAAATATTTATTCTAAGAAATTAAAATATAAATACAGATGTTTTCATTTGCAATCGAACGAAAGAGAAGTTAAAAGTACTAATTTAGGCTCTTAGGTGAAAAATAATTTGCACAAAATAAAAACTAGTTGTGAGTGGCATTTTGCCTTGAGGCAAGTTGCATAAACTTTCCCTCGAATGTGTTAATTAACAAGACTTGATGAATAAAAAATATGTATACTAGTGTATTAAATATTTCGTAGGCCTATAATATTTTAAATTGAACAATAGTGGTATATATTGTTAGAAAGCTAATAAAATTGTCTACAAATCTGTATATAACGTTTGAAAACTTTTCGAACCAAATTTAATAATAAAAATTTGTGAAATTAATTTTTTGTGTCCATTTTTGGATTCCGAAGGTTACATTTTTTTAAATTTAGCACTTTTGTGTAAAAATTTATTGTTGTACTTATGTATTTTAATATATCATTTTTATTTTAATATATCATTCGAAAATAGATAAAATTATCTATAAATCTGTATATAACAATTTGTACATGTTGGAACAAAATTATATAAAAATAATTCGTCTAACTTTGAAATTAAAATCTTTGTAAGGCATCCACATTGTTTAAGCTTCAATGTTTTTGTTTATAATTATATTAATTTTGTTCAAATTTAATTCCAATAATTAACTATATTATATATCATTAGAAAGCTAATTAAATTATCTATAATTATGTATATAAAAAGTTGAAACTCCAAGAATAAAATTGTCTACAAAAAATTGGTCAAACTTTGAAATTAAAATCTTCGTAAGGCGTCTACATTGTTTTAGCATGCATGCTTTTGTTTATAATTAAATAAAATTTGTATAAATTTACCTAAATTAATTACTACTATTATATATCATTCAAAAACTAATTAAATTATCTGTAATTGTGTATATAAATTTTTTGAAACTTTCAGAACAAAATTGTCTAGGAAAAATAGTTAAAAATTTTAGTTTCTTTGCATCTGTTCATATTTATATTTATTATGTATATCAAGTGCATTTTTTTTGTTTCATCGGTTGTAACTTCCAAACCATTCGATTGATATGAATGATATGTATGAGAGATTTATGCAAAATTAAATTATCTACAATATTGTCTAACATCATAATGCCCTACAGCAACTCGGTATACTCTAAAACTTCATCTGAAGCAAGAGTGTACAAAGTCTACAAACTAAATCCGCCACAAACCGAATGTCACTTTAACACTTAAAATTTGCCAAAAAGGACAAAAAAAATAATCTCTAATTACAAAAATCTTTTACCACCTGTGAGAATCTCTCCTGAGCGTCCAAAATATCAATAAACAGCGCCATCCTCCCATCCAGGACATCAACCCCGCTTCTCGGTTGCGCCAAAAGATGCTGCAATGCCTCCCGAACACTATTGGGCGTACTGGACATCGTACTACTAGGCGACATCCCCAAAAACAACCCAGAATCCATCCTGGGATCATACCCCCTGTTACTACTAATCGGCAACCCATGAAACGTAGGGCTCGGCTTGGGGGAAAAACTGCCCCCAAATTGATTCGGCACCGGTAACGAAAGTCTGCGGTTCTGTTTGGTGTCACCTACCCCCAAATTGTGGTTGTAGGAGTTGGACTTTGGTATATAGGACGGGGGGGATTGGGATTCGTACATTTGTTGACTCATCACACTTTCATTAATCATATTCATAACACTGTTGGCTAAAGACGGAGTTTTCGGTAACTGATAATCTGCGGCGGGGGCCAATTTGGGGGCTTGTCCGTTGCCCGGGGTTAAGGTAATAACAGGCGCCGATTGGCTATTAGGTATACTTCTTTTTTCATAAAACGGATTTGTGCCACAAGGGTGCGCCCAGCTGAAGGGACTCGTGGCGCCCACGATGAGGTGATCGGAGTTCGATTTGGGCACATTGTTGGTGTACGGATAGGACAAACACTGAGAACCAGAAGTGACACCAATGTGACTAGATTTGATATCGACATTTGGACGCCTTGGCACAGGTTGCAACAATCTATCCCCCCCATTTGGCACAAGTCTGTCAACGCTTAAGGGTCTCCTCTGGTTGACAGATGGCGCTTTGGGGGCTTGGTAAAAATTAAAACTGGGTGCCACAGCTATACTGTGTGGCCTTCGTGGCGAATTATTATTTTGCAACCTTCCGTTTACGTCCAAATAAAATTTTGGCAACTGCACTCCGTTTTTACGCTGATGGTCCTTAATTGGTGGTGGCTTTTGCTGCTGATGGTGGTTGTTGACTTGGGTCAAAGAGTCACCCATCTAGATGGCATTACGAGGTATCACGCTGGTGAAATTTTGGTTTTGGACGCTTTTGGTTGTTGATAGATGGCACTTTGATTTTTATAGGTAAGACACATGGTTTAGATCACTAGTAGATTTTTTTTTGTAAGTATTAACTAATTTAAGGAATATATTTATTATTATTATTATCTTGTTTGCTAATTTTAAACTATTTTGGAGCTAATTAACTAGGTTGGATTTTTTTTAAGTTTGTCCAAGTTTCTGGTCCACAAATCTGTGAATGGGTAGATAAACTATAGTTAACCATTTTTGCAAAAATCAGTATATACTATTTTCTAGTTTGAAGTTAAGTATTTTTTATTTTTATGTATTTACTAATTTTAGTAAAATTAAATTACTTTAATTTTGGTGTTAAAAATTTTACTAAAAAATAGTAAAGATGAAATAATTGCCAAAATTAGTTATTAAAAATAAATATCGAATTATAGTTAATAATTATTAAACATAGTTAAAACCGTACTAAAAATGTTATAAACTAATTTCAAAAATGTTTTATATAATTCTTAAAAATAGTAAACAAAACGTTTAAAATTAGTTAATATAATAATAACTATTTTTAAAACAACTGAATTATTTTAACTATTTTTGATTTTTTTTCAACTATTTTCTGTCTGATTATTTCTAGACTATAAATATTATAAATATTTAGTTTAACACACTTTTAACTAATTTAAGAAACTACACTTATATAACTATTTTTTTTATAAATAAAATATTAACTATTTTTCACAAAATTATATTAAACAGATTTTAAAAAATTATATAAACTATTTTTAAAAACATTAAATTAACTATTTCAAAAACTATATTAAACGTTTTTAATTAAAAATGCTATATTAACTATGTGTTGGAAATTATATTAACTATTGTTTAAAAAAATGTTATTTTAATTTTTAAAAAATTATATTACATATTTAAGAAATTTTATTAACTATTTTTTAAATAAATATATTAACTATTTTTGACGAAATTAATTAACTATTTAAGAAACTATATTATCTATTTTTTTAAAAATCTAGTAACTATTTTTCCAATTATTATATGAACACTGTTTTAAAAGTTATATTAACTATTTTTTTTAATAAATTATGTCAACTATGGTTTAGAAATTGCATTAACAATTTTTCAAAATGTTAACTATATTTTCAAATATTTATAATATTAACTATTTTTAAAGAAATTATAATAATTATTTGTTAAGAAACTATATTGACTTTTTTTATAAATTGTATTAACTATTTTTGCAATAATTATTTCAACACTATTTTAAAAATTATATTAACTATTTTTAAAAAAAATTATAATAACTATTTTTAAATATTGCTCAAAATTTTAAAATAATTTAAAATGATTTAAAAATACAATATTAACTAATTATATTAACTATTTTTGGCAGTAATTATATCAACTGTATTTTAAGAATTGTATTAACTATTTTTCAAATAGTAATTATTTTCAAATATTTATAATATATTAACTATTTTATAAAAAAATATATATTAACTACATTTTAGAAATTATATTAATTTTTTTTTGAAGATATTAAATAAACTATTTTTTAAAAAACTTTGGTAACTATTTTTAAAAACAATTGTATTAACTATTGCAAAAATTATATCAACTATGTTTTAGAAATTATATTAACTATTTCTCAAAATATTAACTATTTTCAAATATATTATATTAACTGTTTTTCAAGAAACTGTATTTACAATTATTCAAAAAAAATATTAATTATTTTTAACTTAGCAAGTTTTATTAACTTTTTTTAAAAAAAATTATTAACTATGTTTTTAAAATATTATATTGACTATTTCAAAAATTTTATTTTTGAAATAGTTTCAAAATTTTTATTAACCGAAATTAAAAATGCTATATTAACTATTAGTTGGAAATTATGTTAACTATTTTTTAAAAAACTATATTGACCATTTTTTTGAAAAAATATCTTTACTTTTTAAGAGTTATATTAACTATTTTTAACTGATACTAATATATCAACTAATTTAAAAAAATATTTTTCAAAGAAATTATATTAACTAGTTTTGAAGATATCATTAACTATATTTAAAAAAATTGTATTAACTATTTTTCAAAATATTTACTATTTTCAAATATTTATATTAGAATCACTATTTTTAAAAAAAAATATTTTAACAAATTTTAAAAACATATCACTGTTTGTTTTATAAAATTATTTTAACTAATAAAACTGTATTAACTATTTTAAAAATTACAGATTTTCATGTCTACTATTTTTAGTAAAAAAAAATTAATAACAATTTTAAGCTTTTCTGTTTTCCCAATAAAAATATTAACTATTTTTAGAAGATTTCAACTATATTGAGAAATTAGAAAATTATATAATAATGAAATTAAAGAAAAAACAATGAATTATTTTAATAATGCTTTAACTTGATTTTCAACAATTGTATTAATTAATAAAATAGTTAACTCTTTTCAAAAATCAAAATTAACTAATTTTTTAATTGTTTTTGAATATTTTTATGATTTTCAAGAATTATATTAACGTGAAAATATAAGTAATTATTAGTTGAAAACTATTTTAAGTAAAACTGTTTAACTATTTTGTAACTAAATTTGTTAAAAAACAATTTTTAAGTTTGTATTTGTAAAAAAAAATTATTAAACTATTTTAACTAATAGTAAACTATTTAAACTATTTTGTGTGTAAATTAATTTAGTTCAATTTTATAATTTTATGAATAAAATATTTTTATATTTTTAACACAAAACAGAAAAAACAACAATTCCGGGTTATGAACTATTTTTAGTTATAAACTATTTTATCTATCACTACTATAGTAAATTTGCACTAACTGCTTTAACTATAAATTAATTTAGTAAACTTTTATTAATTTAACTATATAAATTAATTTAGTAAATATAAATAAACAAATTTATTAACTAATTATTTACTATTGTTCACTATTGGATTTTTTTTTGAGAAATTTAAAAATTTACCTGTAATTTTTTTAAAATTATATTTATTATTTGTTTTAGTTTATCAATTTAGTAAACATTTTATAAAAAAAAATTAATAAAATAATATAGTTAATAAAAAAACAAATATTAAACTATATAATTTAAATTTTGTTATATTTTTATTATACACCATAAACAACATGTTTTACCTATTAACTAATTCACTAATGATTTTAACTACTTGGAAATAAATTTAGTTAATACTATTTTAATATAGAAAACTATTTACTATTATTAACTAATTTTTATATCGTTCACTATATTTTTAATAAATTATTTTTTGCAAAATAATTTGCACAACAACAAATTTTTTTGGAACCCAAAACACTTCCGGAACATAAACTATACTCGTATAAACTATTTTTTTTTAACTTTAAACTATAACAAACAAATTAGTTTAATAAACTATTTTTGATTTAACAATTTTTTTTATAATTTTAGTAAACATTTTTTTATTTTTTATTATAAAGCACTATTAATTTTTTAACAAATTTCTAATTAAATTTCATTTAAATAATTTTCCCGGAGTTCCTTCACCTTCGGCATCCGGCACGCCACTGACCACCGGAATCCCTTTCGCGATTTTACTCTACGCGAAAACGAGACAGCAATATGAAAACGACAGAGATGAAACGACTGTGCGAGCGAAACAGCAGTACATTTTGTATGTGCCAGAACGAGATAGCGCTACCGCGCAGGCGTGTAGTGGATATATACAGAAATAAAACTCTAGGCTTCGGCGAAAGGGATGGATATATGCTTTTTGTATAGAGAGTGTACGGGTGCGAGCGAGATGTGTATATAGTGTAATAATTATGATGGGTTTGTTTTTGTTTTGTGTTGAACAGTGTTGGTCGAGATTAAGGGTTGTTTTAGGGCATACCGGGTTGCTGTAGGGTGATATGATGTTAGACAAAATTGTGTGCAATTTATTTGTGCATAATTTTGTCATACATGTCATTTATATCAAACAAATAGTTTAGAAGTTACATGAGTTTAAACAAAAAAAGTGCACTGGGTATACTGCGTTCCAATGCAAGATTTCAAAGTGCGTTGTATGCTTGAAGTCTTAGAAAAAGTTGAAGTTTGTATGGAAACTAGTGCAATTTTGTACTTGAGACTATTAGGTGCTATTTTAAAGTACAGGGAGTTGCTGTAGAGCTTTGTGATGTTAGACAAAATTGTGCACAATTTTTTGTGCACAATTTTGTCATACACACCATTCATACTAAACGAATGGTTTTAAAGTTACGACGTGTACACTTTAACTTGTAAAACAACTTTGCTTCCGCCGTTTTTCCAATACAAATTCATTACAATAACGGCGGAAGCAAAGTTGTACTCGTTATATATTTTTGAATGCTATTTTAAAGTACAGGGAGTTGCTGTAGATCAAAATGATGTTAGACAAAATTGTGTGCAATTTAGTTGTGCATAATTTTGTCATACACGCCATTTATACTAAACGAATGGTTTTAAAGTTATAACGCCTATAATGCATAAGGACGATTTCTCATGTAAGTTTGGTTATACAACTTTGCATCCGCCGTTTTTTCAATACGAATTCATTACAATAACGGCAGAAGCAAAGTTGTATTCTTGGTATATTTTCAAATGTATTTTAAAGTAGACCGAGTTGCTGTAGAGCATTGGGGTAAAAGACAATTTTGTACATAATTTAATTTTGTATAAATCTTTCATGCACATCATTCATACTAACCGAATGGTTTTTAAGTTATGACGTTTATTCTAGAAACATGTATTTTTAATAAACTTGAACCGTTAGTTTATTTCAAATTGTGTTTCGAAGTATACCGAGTTGCTGTAGGTCTTTAGAATGTTAGAGTAATTTATGCAGTACTTTATTATGAACAAGTTTCTCATACACGCTATTTATATGAATCCAATGGTTTAGACGTTACAGAAGATTTACTAAACAAATGCACTATTTTCCCAAATTTTTTGATGAATTTAAAATATTGCACTCTTGGGTTTCAGAATTTTTTGTAAATTATACTATTTTTAGTACAGGCTCAAAATTGGGACAAATTATACTTCAATATGTCTACTATCACAACAAATACTAGAATTATTAAAAAACTTGTAACTTGTTTTTTAAAATAATTTAAACTAATAACTACAAATTTTGTGATGAATTTCAAATATCACATTCTTGGGTTTAAGAATTTTTATAAATTATACTATTTATAGTACAAGCTTGAAACTGGGTCAAGAAATACTTTAATATGTCTACTATGACAACAAATACTAAAATAGTTCAAATTTTCTGCAAATTATTTATTAAAAATAATTTAAACAATTGACTACAAATGTTTTGTTGAATATAAAATATTGCACTCTTAGATTTAATTTTTTTTTATAAACTATACTATATACAGTACAGCCTTGAAATTGGGTCTAAATATACTTCAATATGTCTACTATGACAACAAATACTAAAATCGATAAATGTTCTTTGTAAATTTTGCAGTATAAATAATAGTTTGAAAATATGTCCCAAAATTTTGTGCTTTGCTTTGATACAATCAATATATTACTTTGTAGTTTGAAGTATTTTTAAAAATTGAACTATATATAGTTAAGACCTAAAACTTGATCATAATATACTTCAATATGTCTACCATGACGACAAATACTAACATCGATGATTCCTTTTGTATATTTTTACCTAAAAATTCTAGTTCAGATAAATGACTCCAAGTTTTTGGTTTGTTTCTTAGAAAGACAAATATGGTAATGTAAGCTCTAATAATTTTTATTAATTATACTATTTATAGTTTAGACTTGAAACTTTGTCATAATATACCTTAATATGTCTACTATGACAACAAATTTTAAAATCAATGTATTTTCTAAGAATTTTTTATTTTATTTAATATTTTGCCTAAATAAGTATTATTTTTTATCTCGCAAATTGAAATATTTTTACATCACAAACGCACAAAAGAGAAGAAAATTATCTCGTCCTCTCATCGACCGGAAGAATTTCCGGAATGGAAAGGAATTTCCGGATGTAAAGTGTCCGGAAATTATGTTCGTTTAAATTTTTGGCGGGAATTTCAAAAAAAAAAGCACGAGAAAATTATTTTGACGTTTTTTTTAAAAACAAAATTAAGTTTAAGTTTAAGTTGGTGATTTATTTAAATAATTGTTTGTAATTTTGTAGTTTGTTTGAAGACTCATCGATTTTAGTATTTGTAATTATAGTAGACACACTGAGGTGTATTATGACCAAGTTTCAAGTTTTAACTATAAATAGTACATTTATAAAAAATCTTCGAACCCCAGACTAATATTACAATTTCATCAAAGCAAAGCAATATGTTTGGGATGTTTATACAAACTATTATTTATACTACAAAATTTACAAAGAACATTCATCGATTTTAGTATTTGTAGTCATAGTAGACATATTGAAGTATATTATGACAAAGTTTCAAGTCTTAACTAAAAATAGTGTAATTTATAAAAATTGTTAAAAACCACACTATTACATTTTTAATTCATCAAAACAAATTGAAATTTAGGAGCAATTTATTTAAAATATTTTTTATAATAAAACATTGCTAGAACACTCATCGGTTTTAGTATTTGTAGTCATAGTAGACATGTTGAACTATACTATGACGAAGTTTTAAGCCTTAACTATATATAGTATATTTCCAAAAAAAATTCTTAAATCTCAATCTATTATCTTAATTTCATCAAACCAAAGCAAAAAATTTGGGGACATTTTTCTAATCTATTATTTATACTACAAAATTTTGAAAGAAAAGTCATCGAGTTTAGTATTTGTTGTCAAAGTAGACATATTGAAGTATATTATGACCAAGTTTCAAGTCTTAACTATAAATAGTATAATTTATAAAAATTGTTAAACACCACACTATTACATCTTTAGTTCATCGAAACGAAATTGAAATATAAAAACCATTTATTTAAAATATTTTTTATTACAAAAATTTGTTAGAAAACTCATTGATTTTAGTATTTGTAGCCATAGTAGACATATTGAGGTATATTATGACTGAGCTGTAGGTCTTAACTATAAATAGTACAATTTATAAAAAATCTTCAAACCCCAGACAAATATTTCAATTTTATCAAACCAAAGGCAAAAAATTTTGGGACATTTGTCCAAACTATTATTTATACTGCAAAACTTACAAAGAAAACTTATCGACTTTAGTATTTATACACATAGTAGACATATTAAAGAATATTATTGAATATTCATATTATTGAATATTATTAAATTTCAAGTCTTAACTATAAATAGTATAATGTATAAAAATTGTTAAACACCACACTATTACATTTTTAATTCATCAAAACCGAATTAAAATTTAGGAACCATTTATTTAAAATATTTTTTATTACAAAAATTTGTTAGAAGACTTATAGATTTTAGTATTTGTTATCATAGTAGATACATTATAGTATATTATAATCAACTTTCAAGTCTTAACTATAAATAGTATAATTTATAAAAATTGTTAAACACCACACTATTACATTTTTAAATCACCAAAACAAATTTGAAATTTAGGAGCAATTTATTTAAAATATTTTTTATAATAAAACATTGCTAGAACACTCATCGGTTTTAGTATTTGTAGTCATAGTAGATACATTGAAGTATATTATGACCAAGTTTCAAGCCTTAACTATAAATAGTACAATTTATAAAAAATTATAAACCTCAAACTAATACTTGATTTCTTCACTGAGGACCTCATTAAAAACCCATCACAAAAAATTCATTTGAACTATTTCTTGTCCACAAAACTACTAACCCGCTTCTGTTTCTGCAAATAAATTCGCGTAAATTTTTTTCTCTAAAAACAATTCCGCTTTGTGAAATTTTCGAAACAACTATTTTGCACAAGAATTTCCGCTCGTTTGACGAAAATAGGCGGAAGCAGGCAGAAGTGGGTTGAAATGGGTTGAAAGTGGGTTGCTGAAAGGAATTTTAACTAATTGTTTACTAGATGAACAAATTCCTTTGCTGTTTGATGCAAAAATTATTATAACATAGTTACGAGCACAAGATTGTAAGATTTTGTGCTGGAGAATTTATGGTAGTTTTGGGATTTGAGGATTTTTAGGAAATTAACTATTGGTAGTTAAGACTTGAAACTTGGTCATAATATACTTCAATGTGTCTACTATGACTACAAATACTAAAATCGATAAGTGTCCTTTGTAAATTTTGTAGTATAAATAATAGTTTGTATAAATGTCCCAAATGTTTTTTGCTTTGGTTTGATGAAATTAAAATATAAGCTTGGGGTTTAAGGATTTTTTAAAAATACACTATTTATAGTTAAGACTCCAAACTTGGTCATAATATACTTCAATGTATCTACTATGATAACAAATACTAAAATCGATGAGTGTTCTTTGTAAATTTTGCAGTATAAATAATAGTTTGACTAAATGGCTCCTAAATTTTAATTTTGTTTTGTGAATTAAAAATGTAATATTGTGGTTTTTAATTTTTTTTATGAACTATACTATTTAAAGTTCAGACTTGAAACTTGGCCATGATATACTTCAATGTATCTACTATAATCACAAATACTAAAATCGATGGTTATTTTAGTCCATTTTTTAATAAAAATAATACTTAGAATAAATATTCTTTAATCATTTGCATTATTTTGAATAAATTTAGGTATGTAAAGTCAGATTTAAGAAATGTTATTAACTGTACTATTTATAGTTAAGACTTGAAACTTGGTCATAATATACAATAATATGTCTACTATGACTGCAAATACAAAAATCAACACATTTTCTAAGAAATTTTCAAACTATTTACAATTTACTGAAAAAAAGTCTTGCACCAATACTAAAGTTGCTTATTCAGATAAAAGTTTATACGTTTTTTGAAAACAGCCCTCAGTGCATATTGTTTATCCAGCAAACTTGAAAATTTGATATATTTACCTTCACTATGTGTAGGGTACTATGACAACAAATACTAAAATCAATAAATTTCATACAAAATATCGATACTAATACTTTTATCAATAAAGTACAAAGTGTGATAATTCTTAACGATTTCTAGTAATGATTTTTAAGGAGTTGTTGAGGACGCACTGTTTGTATTACCAACTTGTAATTTGTGCAAAATATTCTTCAATATGTCTACTATGATAGCTAATACTAAAATTGATAAGTCGTCTTGCAAAATTTTATAATATTAATAATAATTGCAAACCCTAACATCGATATAGTATTGACTGAAATCAATGGACATAGATGTTTAGGAAGCTCTTCAGGATGACCTATTAACACTAGAGTGTTGTAATTTGAGTAAGTTACTCCTCAATGCATATACTACTACAATAAATACTAAAATCGATATATGTTCTAACAAAATATTAAAATATTCACAATAGTTCATTAACATAAACTTCCTGTTCAATACAAAAATAACACAGATTGTGACATTTGATGAGCTCTTCAGGACGTATTTATGACTGAAGGGTGTTGTGAAATGGCCAAGTTATACTTTAATATGTCTACTATGACAACAAATACTAAAACTGATAAGTCGTCTTGCAAAATTTTAAAATATGAATAATAATTGCAAACCCTAACATCGATATAGTATTGACTGAAATCGATGCACATAGATGTTTAGGAAGCTCCTCAGGATGACCTATTGATACTAGAGTGTTGTAATTTGAGTAAGTTACTCTTCAATGCATATACTATAACGACAAATACAAAAAATTTAGTATTTGTTAGAAGAGTGATACACATTTTAACAAAACTCTCATAATTCTTTCTACCAAGTTTTCAAGAGTGGGTGGCGTCTCCACCGCCGCCTGGTGGTGGAGGAATGTACTATTACTCGTCGTACTACTCGGTCGGTCGGAAGTTGGTTTTGCAAACCGGAAATGAAATCTGTTGTGTTCTGTTGGATCCAAAACAACCCCCAACCCCTAACCCCTACACCATGGTCTGTGCACCCTCCCACAGAGCCCTCTCTGGGGAAATGTAATTATAACGAAGACTGTCAAGTGGGAAAAGAATTTAAATCGTTTAAAAAGTAGTTTTTGAAGAGATCTGCAGGACGCACCGTTTGCACTACCGGCTTGTAACTTACACAAATTATACTTCATTATGTCTACTATGACGACAAATACTAAAATTGATAATTTTTGTACTAAAATTGTAAGAAAATAATAATTCTTTAGAAAATGTCCCGAACAAAACAAATGTAATATGTAGGAGATTGTCATGTTTAGAAAGCTCTGCAGGGCGCACCGTTCGTACTACAAACTTGCAACTTACACAAATTATGGTTCAGTATGTCTACTATGACGACAAATAATAAAATTGTTAATTTTTATACCAGAATATAAAAAAATTTAAATTAAAACTACGTTATAAAACACATTCTGATGACAAACGAACAAAAACAATGTAAATAGGACTCTACTGACGAGCAAACTCGATTTGAAGACAAAAAAGGACTCTACTGACGAGCAAACACGATTTAAAAGTGAAAAAGGACTCTACTGACGAGCAAACACGATTTAAATGGACAAAGGGACTCTACTGACGAGCAAACACGAATTAAAAATGTAAAAAGACTCTACTGACAAGAAAACACGATTTAAAAGGACAAAGGGACTCTACTGACGAGCAAACACGATTTAAAAATGTAAAAAGACTCTACGGACGAACAAACACGATTTAAAAGGACAAAGGGACTCTACTGACGAGCAAACACGATTTGAAAGGACAAAGGAAATTTACTGATGAGCAAAGAAGATTTAAAAGGACAAAGGACTCTACTGACGAGCAAGCTCGATTTGAAGACAAAAAAAGGACTCTACTGACGAGCAAACACGATTTAAAAGGACAAAGGGACTCTACTGACGAGCAAACACGATTTAAAAGGACAAAGGGATTCTACTGACGAGCAAGCACTATTTAAAAAGTACAAAGGGACTCTACTGACGAGCAATCATTATTGAAAGAGAAAAAAAGAACACCACTGATCAGAAAAATAAATTTTAATTTATAAATAATCTTGTGATGAAAAAGCAAATAATTTAAAAAACAACTCTACTAAAATTCAATGTCAATCTATTTAAGAAAGATTTACAAGAAAGGGACACAACTGACATTAATTATAAGGAGTTTGCGGATAGCAAATATTAAAGTAATAATGAAAATTATGAAAAACCATGACAAAAATGTTTAAAAAAAATATTCTACACCAAAATAACATTTCATTCCCCTTCTGCTCCATCAGTATCGATAAAAATGTCCATTAACATCACTAATTACTAAAACTGGACGTCACAGAGAGAATTTTTGACGCCCAAATTAAAAGCGGCAATTTAAAATAACTGGCGTCGATTAAAAATACATTGTCATTAGTTAAAATAAAAAACATGAAACGAATTTTAAATCGCTGCATCGATATAGGTCTTTATGGGAAAATTAGTAACGCCATCTATACGCGAGAGAAAATAACATGTGATTTAATTATTATTTGTAACCAATTTGAGTGGAATATTAGGCAAACTTGTTCGAAAATAACCAGTCTGAGGTTTTGATGTCACACAGTGTTTTGTAAATTAGCCAGAGAAGTAAACTTAAAAAATTGAATGCCAAAAATGCTGTTTGTACGCAACCCTGTAGGCTTAGCAAACCTGTATATACGATATTTGAATTCAGCCCTTCAAGACCTTTCATTTGATACCCCACATGCCTATATTTGAAGTAAAACTTCTTAACTCATGTTTGACCTGGATTTCTGCAACCCAATGGTCTACTTTTGTTACATCTCTTATAACTTTTTATTGTAAGTCTTGTAACTTTTGAACCGTTTGACGGAGATGAATAGAATATTCGACAAATATGTGCTAAATTAAATTATGTATAATATTGTATAGTATAGAAACATTACAGCAAGTTAGTATACACTAAAATTAGAAAACAATGGCTTCAGAATTGAAATAAATAGTTTGTACGCAACCCTATTAGTTTATTTGTGACGTTACTATGAATTTGTGTTATGCTCGCCGAGACCTTTCATTTGATACCCCACATGCCTATATTTGATTTTACAAAGTTTTGACCCACTGTTCCGCAACCCATTGGTCAACCTTATATTAAATGTCTTGTAACTTTTGAACCGTTTGTCCGAGATTAATGGAACATTCGGTGAAATTTTGCAAAATTAGAATATATGTATTGTGGTCAAATGTGGGAATACTCTACAGCAACTCGGTACGTTTAAAATTTATAAAAACCTATATTAAAAATTGAATAAATGCCGTGGATGCAAACCTATTGACTTATCGTGTCTTTTACTACAGTATTTGGATAGTGCTCGTCGAGACCTTTCATTTGATACCCAACATGCCTACATTTGAAGTAAAACTGTTTAACTCATATTTAACCAGCTGTACTATATGTAGTATACAAGTCACTATAATAAGTTGCTAATTTTCGACAGCGTTTTTATACCATAAATATTCAAGGTACGGAAGTACGGCCAAAGAAAAGTTTGTACAGAATTTTATTAGCTACTGATCACCCGAAGACCATTTAGAGGTTACATTACTAGTTTAGAAGTTACGAGTCAAAAACTATGAACGTATACATGCGATTATTAATAAAGTGTAAAGAAAAAATGATTTTTTGAAGAAAAAACGTGAAAATAGCCCGAGATAAGTACATTCTAATGGACATCTTCAAGTAACTATGTACGATGAAGTGTTTATAAAGTGACTGTTTGGGAGCAATTTTTCGATTTTGACCAAAAACTATAAAACATAGTTTTTTGTTTGTTGTTTTTATTGAAATTTATTTTGCTCGTCAGTAGAGTCCTTTTTGTTATCCAAGTGGACGTTCTGTTTTTTGTCTGTATTTAAGTTAGTTCGTCAGTAGAGTCCCTTTGGGTATTTAAGTTTATCATCTCTTATTCTAATTTGAACGTCAGTAGAGTTCTATTTCGGTCTTAAGACAATATTTAGCTGTGCTTGTCTCTGGTTCATTTAGCTCGTCAGTAGAGTCCCTTTTCGCAGTTTTTCTCTTGTTTTAGTTAACTGGTCAATAGAGTCCCTTTTTATTTCTTGTTTACAATTTGCTCGTCAGTAGAGTCCGGTTTTATCCTTTGTTTTCGATTTGCTTGTCAGTAGAGTTCCTTTTTATCCCTAGTTTTAATTTGCTCGTCAGTAGAGTTCCTTTTTGCAGTTTTTTCTGTGGTTTGATTTAACTGGTGAATAGAGTCCTTTTTCATCTCTTGTTTGAATTTACTCGTTAGTAGAGTCCCTTTTGTCTCTATTTCCAATTTGATCGTCAGTAGAGTTCCTTTTCATCTCTTGTTTTATTTGCCCCTTTATTTATCTTCTTTACATTTTGGTGGTCAGAAGAGTTCCTTTGTTGTCTCTTATTTGCAGTTTGCTTATCAGTAAATTTTTTCTTGTTTCTTGTTTCAGTTTGCTCCTCAGTAGAGTCTCTATTTTTTATTGGTTTCTGGTTATTTATAGTTTGCTCGTCTGTAGAGTCCCTACTTGCTGTTACTAGAGTCAGTTTTTTCTACAGTTTTAATTTGTTCGTCAGTAGAGTCCTTTTCCTCAATCTAGACGCTCGTCGCTGCACTTGATCAATATAGTCCCTCTATACCCTCCCCCCACCACTTCTCTCGATACATTATATGGGCCTATTATTAACAGCGGAAATTTCGATGCGTTCATTTCGATCCACTTGAGACTCGACTCGATAGAGGGAAGCACTTGAAAACACAGGCTAATGACTAATGACTAATGACTAATGACCGATGATGAGTCAGTTAGTACGTCAGTCTAGTATTACGAGAACTCTACTGACGAGAAAAAGAGAATTTGTCGTGTGATACTAAAGGGACTCTACTGACAAGCAATTCAAAACGAGAGATAAAAAGAAACTTTACGAAAAAATTGAAACAAGAAAAAAAAGAGACTCTACTAACAAGCAAATTAAAAATGAGACAAACAAATAAAAGGGACTTGTTTTGACTGTTCTCTCACATTTTAGATCAATTCTAACTATTTTGGAAAATTTTAAACAATTTTTGGTGATGTTGAATAATGAACATAATGTTTGTACGGAACCCTGTAAGTGCATCAAGACTGTCTATGTCATATGTTAGTTCAGCTCTTTGAGACCTTTCATTTGATACCTCACATGCTTATATTTAAGTAAAACTATTTACAGCTGTACTATTTACAGTTCTGCAACCCATTGGTCGACTTTAGTTACATCTCTCATAACTTTTGAACCGTTCGTCCAAAGTTATTGGGATATTCGATGAAGTTATGCTGAAAGACGTTATTTTCAACATTATGCAAACATTGATATCAGATATTACACAAATGACTTATATTGAACCATATTGTCTCGTTGTGATTGTTACGATATGATATTTGGATAGTGCTCGTCGAGACCTTTCATTTGATACCCCGCATGCCTATATTTGAAGTAAAACGTTTTAACTCATGTTTGATCTCGAGTTCAGCAACCCAATGGTCTACTTTTTACATATCTTATAACTTTCAAACCGTTGGTCCAAATTGAATGCAGTATTATACGAATATGTTTGGAATTAAATAAATTGAAACTTTACTTAAATACCCAAATATTTGAAGCAAAACGTTTTAACTCATGTTTGATCTCGAGTTAAGCAACCCAATGGTCTACTTTTGTTACATCTCTTATAACTTTTGAACCGTTCGTCCGAAGTGAATGAAATATTGGGCAAATTTGTTCTAAATTAAATTATGTATACCATCTTCTAATATGTAAGAACCCTAGAGCAACTCGGTATACTTTAAATTACAAAAATTAACATTGGGAATTGAGTAAATGTACTGTACCGCATCTTATAGGGTTATTAAGTATGTTATATTTAATATATTTGTGTAGTGCTCGTCGAGACCTTTCATTTGATACCCCACATACCTATATTTGAAGTAAAACATCTTAATTCATATTTGATCTCGAGTTCAGATCAGCAACCCAATGGTCTACTTTGTTACATCTCTTATAACTTTTGAACCGTTCGTCCGAAGTGAATGAAATATTGGGCAAATTTGTTCTAAATTAAATTATGTATACCATCTTCTAATATGTAAGAACCCTAGAGCAACTCGGTATACTTTAAATTACAAAAATTAACATTGGGAATTGAGTAAATGTACTGTACCGCATCTTATAGGGTTATTAAGTATGTTATATTTAATATATTTGTGTAGTGCTCGTCGAGACCTTTCATTTGATACCCCACATACCTATATTTGAAGTAAAACATCTTAATCATATTTGATCTCGAGTTCAGCAACCCAATGGTCTACTTTTGTTACATCTCTTGTAAATTTTGAACCGTTCGTCCAAAGTACATGAAATATTCGACAAATTTGTTCTAAATTAAAATATGTATAACATCTTCTAATATATAAGAACTCTAGAGCAACTCGGTATACTTTAAAATAGCAAAAAATGACATTAGAAATTGTGCGTAACCCTATTAGTTTTCTTCGCTTTTTTTTAAATTTAAACCACGTCTTCTAATTATCTCTTACATGTTTTGGATTTTTATTTCGCCCGTTTCGCTCGACTGCTCCACCGTCTCGCCACTCTACGGTAGAGTTCTTTATATTTTCGCCTACAGTTCTTCTACAGTTACAGACCTTAAGTGTTATGGGGAGCTATAATGCATGTTCTCGGGTTTCTTGAGCAAAACTATTTTTTTTATAATTAATAGCCGTGTGTAATTTGAGGAGAAAAACACAGAAGTGGGATAAATTTTAAATA
>NW_020538040.1:2556345-2575797 GCF_003426905.1 Ctenocephalides felis | reverse complement strand
GAGCTCTGCAGGACGCACCGTTTGCACTACAGTGCTGTAATTTAACTATGACATTCTTAAGTATATCTACTTTGACAACAAATACTAAATCGATGAGTCTTCTAACAAAATCACTAGCAAAAAAATAATTTTCTAATAAAATACATTCACAAAAAACATTTATATTAAATATTACCATGTCGTGTTTAGAGAGCTCTGCAGGACGCACCGTTTGTACTACAGTACTGTAATTTGAGTATGTCATCCTTAAGTATGTCTACTTTGACAACAAATACTAAAATTGATACACTTTAGAACAAAAATTCAAGAAAAACCAACAATCTCAAAACAAGTCATCAACAAAGCAACAGTGATTCCCTTGACAGTGTCATTTTCAGTGAGCTCTGCAGGACGCACCGTTCGTACTAAAGTGCTGTAATTAAGTATGTCATTCCTAAAGATATCTACTTGACAACAAATACTAAAATTGATGAGTCTTCTAACAAAAACACGAGCCTAAAAAGCTTTATCGTGAGAAATGACGTCTCAAAACATATGCAATAAATCTGATAGTGTCATGTTTACAGAGCTCTGCAGGACGTACCGTTTGTACTACAACCATGTAATTTTAAACAAAGTTTTCCTCATACAACTATAAACGTAATCCTAGAAAACCGCATCCAATTTCCTTGCACGGATTATCTTTTACATAATACAACATCAAAAAACTACCCTACGGTAAATAGCTGGTGGAACAGCTATTCCAGCACATTTCACAAAATTAATTACAGTTTCTGGGAAATACTAGCTTTATATATATATATATATATATATATATATATATGTATATAAAATTGCAATTATTAAATATTTCTCGTTATATAATCGCGCTTCGCTTATTAAACGAAAATTATTTCTGGCAACCCTTTGCAATTTTGTAGTGATTTATTATGAAGGAAACAAATATTTACAAGGAACGAAATGATTAAATTTTTTGTAATAAAAAGGGATTATTGATACTATTTATTATTGATATTTGTGTTTGGAAATTTATTAGTTTTTGTATTTGTCGTCATAGTAGACATATTGAAGTATGATTTGTGTGAAATAGAAGTCCGTAGTACAAATGGTGCGTCCTGGAGAGCTCTCTAAATATGACATTGTAAAATTTATTATACTTGTTTTGTTAACGACTTTTTATTTTGAGAATATTAGTTTTTCTTGAATTTTTGTTCTGGAGTGTATCAATTTTAGTTTTTGGTGTCATAGTATATGCATTGAAGAGTAACATACTCAAATTATAGTATTCTGGTACAAACGGTACGTCCTACAGAGCTCCCTAAACATAACACTATCATTTTTATCAAATATTTTATATTGTTGTAGTGTGTTAGAAAATTAGTTTTTTATTGATGATTTTGTTCTAAGACTCTTCAATTTTAGTATTTGTTGTCAAAGTAAACATACTTAAGAATGACATACTCATATTACAGTACTGTAGTACAAACGGTGCGTCCTGCAGAGCTCTCTGAACATGACGCTATCATATGTATCAAACATTTTGTATAGTTGTATTTTGTTAGAAAATTTATTCTTTCTTGTGATTTTATTAAAGGATTCATTGATTTTAGTATTTGTCGTCATAGTAGACATACTAAAGAACGACATACTTAAATTACAGTATTGCAGTAGAAACGGTACGTCCTGCAGAGCTCCCTGAAAATGACACTGTCATGGGAATTACAGTTGCTTTGTTGACGATTTGTTTTGAGAATGTTGGTTTTTCTTAAATTTTTGTTCTGAAGTATATCGATTTACGTATTTGTTGTCTTAGTATATGCATTGAAGAGTAACATACTCAAATTATAGTATTCTGGTACAAACGGTACGTCCTGCAGAGCTCTCTAAACATGACACTGTACAATTTATTATACACCTTATGTTGATGTACTTTGTTAGTTTTTTATTTTTTTGCTTTTGATTTTGTTAGAAAACTCGTCAATTTTAGTATTTGTTGTCATAGTAGACATACTGAAGAATGATATACTTAAATTACAGCACTGTAGTACAAACGGTGCGTCCTGCAGAGCTCCCTAAACGTGACACTGTAAAATTTATTATACATGTTTTGTTGGTGTATTTTGTTAGATAATTTATTTTTTGCCTGTGATTTTGTTAGAAGACTTATTGATTTTAGTATTTGGTGTCGTAGTAGACATACTTAAGTATAATATACTCGTTTTACAGTACTGTAGTACAAACGGTGCATGCTGTAGAGCTCTCTAAAGATGACACTGTAAAATTTGTTATACTTGTTTTGTCAATGATTTTTCTTTGAGAATGTTAATTTTTCTTGAATTTTTGTTCTGAAGTATATCAATTTTAGGATTTGTTGTCATAGTATAAGCATCAAAAAGTAACATACTCAAATTACAGCATTCTGGTACAAACGGTATGTCCTGCAGAGCTCACTAATCATGACACAGTAAATGTATTAAACATGTTTTGTTAGTGTATTTTGTTAGATATTTAATTTTTTTTACTAGTGACTTTGTTTCAAGTATCATCGATTTTAGTATTTGTTGTCAAAGTAAACATACTTAAGAATGACATAGTCAAATTACAGTACTGTAGTACAAACGGTGCATCCTGGAGAGCTCTCTAAACATGACACTGTAAAATTTACTCATGTTTTGTAAGTGTATTTTGTTAGATAATTATTTTTTGCTAGTGATTTTGTTAGAAGACACATCGATTTTAGTATTTGTTATCATAGTAGACATATTAAAGTTAACTATATCTAAATTACAAATTTGCTGGACTGATAATGTACACTGAGAATCATTTTCCGAACAAGAACATACACCTTATTTTAATGTACAATTCTAGTATTATTGCAAGACATTTTTTTGGTCAATTGTAAATAAATCAAACATTTCTTACAAGCCGCATTGATTTTAGTATTTGTTATCATAGTAGACATACTATAGTATATAATGACCCATTTTCAAGTCTTAACTATAAATAGTTGATTTTATAAAAATCCTTAAACCAACACTATTATATTCACCAATCATCGAAACAAAATGAAATATTTGGAGTAATTTATTTAAAATATTTTTTATATAAAAAATTTGCTAGAACACTCCTCGATTTTAGTATTTGCAATCATAGTAGACATACTAAAGTATATTATGACAAAGTTTTAAGTCTTAGCTATGAATAGTATAATTTATAAAAATTCTTAAAACTTACACCGCATATTAGACTTTATGGAAACATACTAAAAATGTAGCATCATTTATTCAAACTATAAATTTTAGTTTAAAATGTACAAGAAGAATCATCGATTTTAATATTTGTCGTCATAGTAGACATATTGAAATATATTATGACAAAGTTTGAAGCCTTAACTATAAATAGATTTACAAAAAATCCTTAAACTCCAACTTAATATCTTGATTTTATCAAACCAAACAAAATTTTTTGGGACATTTATTCAAACTATTATTTATATTACAAAATTTATAAAAAAAGTCATCAATTTTAGTATTTGTCATCATTGTAGACACATTAATGTATATTATGACAAAATTTCAGGTCTTAACTATAAATAGTTTATTTTACAAAAATCCTGAAAGTCCATTCTAATAAATTCGACTTTATAAGGATCAACTTATAAATTTGGAGTCATTTATTGAAAATATAATTTTTAGTTAAAAATTTGTGAAAGGAATCATCGATTTTAGTATTTGTCGTCATAGTATATATATTGAAGTATATAATATCCAAATTGCAAGTCTTAACTGTAAATAGTACAATTTATAAAAATACTTCAATTAAACACTAGCATATTCTGATTTCACCAAAACTAGACTAAAATTTAGTGCTGTTTCTTTAAACTATTATTTATATTAACAAACTTGTATGAAACATCATCGATTTTTGTATTTGTTGTCGTAGTATATGTATTGCAGAGTAACATACTCAAATTACAGCATTCTAGTATAAATAGTGTAATTTTAAAAAATACTCAAACCACATGATACTATCTTCATGTGTACCATTTATTCTGAATACTACGTTCAAAGACTTGTAAATATCACAAAATTTTCGAAAAAAACCCATTAATTTTACATTTTGTAATCATAGTATATGCATTGAAGAGTAGCATACTCAAATTACAGCATTCTAGTATAAACGGTGTATTTTTAAAAATTAATCAAACTGTAAAATATTTTCTTCACATATATATGGTATTTTTGATACTTTGTTCAAAGAATTGTAAATATCACAAAATTTTCCAGGAAAACCCATCAATTTTAGTATTTGTCATCATAGTATATGCATTGACAAGTAACATACTCAAATTACAGCATTCTAGTACAAATAGTATAATTTTAAAAATTAGTCAAACCACAACTTAATTTATACAAGTGTACAATTTGTATTGGGTACTTTGTTCAAAGATTTGTTAATATCACAAAACTTTCCAGGAAAACCCATCAATTTTAGTATTTGTCATCATAGTATATGCATTGACAAGTAACATACTCAAATTACAGCATTCTAGTACAAATAGTATAATTTTAAAAATTAGTCAAACCACAACTTAATTTATACAAGTGTACAATTTATATTGGGTACTTCGTTCAAAAAATTATAAATATCACAAAATTTTCCAAAAAAACTCTTCAATTTTAGTATTTATCATCATAGTATATGCATTGACAAGTAACATACTCAAATTACAGCAATGTAGTACAAATAGTATAATTTTAAAAAATAGTCAACCCACAAATTACCTTATACATGTGTACAATTTATATTGGGTACTTCGTTCAAAGAATTATAAATATCACAAAATTTTCCAAAAAAACTCTTCAATTTTAGTATTTATCATCATAGTATATGCATTGACAAGTAACTTACTCAAATTACAGCAATGTAGTACAAATAGTATAATTTTAAAAATTAGTCAAACCACAACTTAATTTATACAAGTGTACAATTTGTATTGGGTACTTTGTTCAAAGATTTGTTAATATCACAAAATTTTCCAGGAAAACCCATCAATTTTAGTATTTGTCATCATAGTATATGCATTGACAAGTAACATACTCAAATTACAGCATTCTAGTACAAATAGTATAATTTTAAAAATTAGTCAAACCACAACTTAATTTATACAAGTGTACAATTTATATTGGGTACTTCGTTCAAAAAATTATAAATATCACAAAATTTTCCAAAAAAACTCTTCAATTTTAGTATTTATCATCATAGTATATGCATTGACAAGTAACATACTCAAATTACAGCAATGTAGTACAAATAGTATAATTTTAAAAAATAGTCAACCCACAAATTACTTTATACATGTGTACAATTTATATTGGGTTTACTTCGTTCAAAGAATTATAAATATCACAAAATTTTCCAAAAAAACTCTTCAATTTTAGTATTTATCATCATAGTATATGCATTGACAAGTAACATACTCAAATTACAGCAATGTAGTACAAATAGTATAATTTTAAAAATTAGTCAAACCACAACTTAATTTATACAAGTGTACAATTTGTATTGGGTACTTTGTTCAAAGATTTGTTAATATCACAAAATTTTCCAGGAAAACCCATCAATTTTAGTATTTGTCATCATAGTATATGCATTGACAAGTAACATACTCAAATTACAGCATTCTAGTACAAATAGTATAATTTTAAAAATTAGTCAAACCACAACTTAATTTATACAAGTGTACAATTTATATTGGGTACTTCGTTCAAAAAATTATAAATATCACAAAATTTTCCAAAAAAACTCTTCAATTTTAGTATTTATCATCATAGTATATGCATTGACAAGTAACATACTCAAATTACAGCAATGTAGTACAAATAGTATAATTTTAAAAAATAGTCAACCCACAAATTACTTTATACATGTGTACAATTTATATTGGGTTTACTTCGTTCAAAGAATTATAAATATCACAAAATTTTCCAAAAAAAACTCTTCAATTTTAGTATTTATCATCATAGTATATGCATTGACAAGTAACATACTCAAATTACAGCAATGTAGTACAAATAGTATAATTTTAAAAATTAGTCAAACCACAACTTAATTTATACAAGTGTACAATTTGTATTGGGTACTTTGTTCAAAGATTTGTTAATATCACAAAATTTTCCAGGAAAACCCATCAATTTTAGTATTTGTCATCATAGTATATGCATTGACAAGTAACATACTCAAATTACAGCATTCTAGTACAAATAGTATAATTTTAAAAATTAGTCAAACCACAACTTAATTTATACAAGTGTACAATTTATATTGGGTACTTCGTTCAAAGAATTATAAATATCACAAAATTTTCCAAAAAAACTCTTCAATTTTAGTATTTATCATCATAGTATATGCATTGACAAGTAACTTACTCAAATTACAGCAATGTAGTACAAATAGTATAATTTTAAAAATTAGTCAAACCACAACTTAATTTATACAAGTGTACAATTTGTATTGGGTACTTTGTTCAAAGATTTGTTAATATCACAAAATTTTCCAGGAAAACCCATCAATTTTAGTATTTGTCATCATAGTATATGCATTGACAAGTAACATACTCAAATTACAGCATTCTAGTACAAATAGTATAATTTTAAAATATAGTCAAACCACAACTTAATTTATACAAGTGTACAATTTATATTGGGTACTTCGTTCAAAAAATTATAAATATCACAAATTTTCCAAAAAACTCTTCAATTTTAGTATTTATCATCATAGTATATGCATTGACAAGTAACATACTCAAATTACAGCAATGTAGTACAAATAGTATAATTTTAAAAAATAGTCAACCCACAAATTACTTTATACATGTGTACAATTTATATTGGGTTTACTTCGTTCAAAGAATTATAAATATCACAAAATTTTCCAAAAAAAACTCTTCAATTTTAGTATTTATCATCATAGTATATGCATTGACAAGTAACATACTCAAATTACAGCAATGTAGTACAAATAGTATAATTTTAAAAAATAGTCAACCCACAAATTACCTTATACATGTGTACAATTTATATTGGTACTTCGTTCAAAGAATTATAAATATCACAAAATTTTCCAAAAAACTCTTCAATTTTAGTATTTATCATCATAGTATATGCATTGACAAGTAACATACTCAAATTACAGCAATGTAGTACAAATAGTATAATTTTAAAAAATAGTCAACCCACAAATTACCTTATACATGTGTACAATTTATATTGGGTACTTCGTTCAAAGAATTATAAATATCACAAAATTTTCCAAAAAAACTCTTCAATTTTAGTATTTATCATCATAGTATATGCATTGACAAGTAACATACTCAAATTACAGCAATGTAGTACAAATAGTATAATTTTAAAAAATAGTCAACCCACAAATTACCTTATACATGTGTACAATTTATATTGGGTTACTTCGTTCAAAGAATTATAATATCACAAAATTTTCCAAAAAAACTCTTCAATTTTAGTATTTATCATCATAGTATATGCATTGACAAGTAACATACTCAATTACAGCAATGTAGTACAAATAGTATAATTTTAAAAAATAGTCAACCCACAAATTACCTTATACATGTGTACAATTTATATTGGGTACTTCGTTCAAGAATTATAATATCACACAAAATTTTCCAAAAAACTCTTCAATTTTAGTCTTTATCATCATAGTATATGCATTGACAAGTAACATACTCAAATTACAGCAATGTAGTACAAATAGTATAATTTTAAAAAATAGTCAAACCCACAAATTACCTTATACATGTGTACAATTTATATTGGGTACTTCGTTCAAAGAATTATAAATATCACAAATTTTCCAAAAAAACTCTTCAATTTTAGTATTTATCATCATAGTATATGCATTGACAAGTAACATACTCAAATTACAGCAATGTAGTACAAATAGTATAATTTTAAAAAATAGTCAACCCACAAATTCCTTATACATGTGTACAATTTATATTGGGCACTTCGTTCAAAGAATTATAAATATCACAAAATTTTCCAAAAAAACTCTTCAATTTTAGTATTTATCATCATAGTATATGCATTGACAAGTAACTTACTCAAATTACAGCATTCTAGCACAAACCCTACAACTTAAAAAAAATACATTAAATCTGTATAAAATTTCTGTTACTCATACATATATCACCACTGTTTATTTCTTACAACTTTTATTCAAATACAACTTTTCAAACTTTATTTTTGACATTTTCCCGCAAAACTTTTGACTATTTGACTATTTTAATATATACAAATGTCTTGTTGGAAGAAAATTTTAAAGAAAAGTCGTTTTAAAGAGATGATTTATGTGAAAATAGTTTCAGAACTACACTCCACAAGTATTATAATCATTTTGATAGTATACAGCGATATTGTATACTATATACAGCTGTTTTAAAGTACACCCAGTTGCTGTAGGTTGAAATAATGTAAGACAATATTAAAGATTATTTATTTTTCTACAAACTTGCAAAATGTTTCATTCAATTTGGACAAATAATAAATGCACTGTAATTAAATTTTGTTAAATAAAAACTTGATCGGTCTATGTTTTTATGTGCCAAGGTCACCTTTAGAACTTTCGTGTATGGATGGAGCACATAGAGGGTCAAAGGATGAGTTTGACAGTTTAAAGTTAAGTCTAGGGTGTGAGGTCGAGGCGTGTGCTTCGGGCGTGCATGCTGGATTTTTTTTAAATTTTTGTATGGAATTTATAGTAATCTTCTTAGATGCATTTTTATTTATTTATTTATGAATTAAGTAATCAATATATTTACTCATAAGTAAGTGGTAATCAATAATTATGAGAAATGTGATATTTGTGAAGATAATTTTGTGAAGAACTTAATAAAAAGTTGAATATATAATACAATATATTAGTAAATAAATAAAAGTACAATGAAGAATCCTTTTATTCTATTTTCTCATCCTTTTATTCCATTATTGTATATTATCTATTATTCTTTTATTAATATAGGTTTTATATTCTAACACCTTTTCATGATTTCTAAAAAATTTCTTTATATTTTTTTCTTTAAAATAGAGAGATTCTTTACAAAAGTTTCTCTACGAGTTTGAAAAGAATTTGAATAAAAGGCGCCATGAAGTGTAAATTGTGGCGTCATCTCTTCTGCGAAATGTAAATTAGTTTCAGGAAGGTTAAATGTTGATTTAAGAAATAACTGTATTTAACATAGAATAGATATAAAGAGTTTATATTTTATATTTTTCAAGATTATTTAGTACTATGTTGCCTAAAGGGATGATTTGTAGGAAAAATATATATAAAAAATGATTTACAAAGGAATGAGAGGGTTCTTTAGGGATACAAATTGATGTACACGCCCTTTTACCCCAAAGTAATTTATCAAAAAAAAAACTGAAATCGAAACAAATTGTATTTAAAATATATATACACGTATATATATATATATATATATTATATATAATATATATATATATATATATATATATATATATTATAATATATTTATTTATATATTATATCATTTTGAACAATTTTTATTTTTTGTTACAGGTAAGCTCCAAAAATTTTGTCTCTACTACTAAAGGTATGTTTTTTTTAGACATTTCTTCAGTTTTTTGATTGTAACTTTTGAAAAAAGTTATAAAGGTGGATTTTGTATTAAGATAAAAAAATTAGATATTAACCTAAAAGTGGTGTATACAAATTTTTTGTAGATTATTTTTGAAAAGTGTTATGAGTGGTTGAATATCGACTTTGGTTCAAATGATTTTTTAATTTAAAACTTGCATTTTTTAGTTTTTTTTAATATAACTTTTTATTGGATAAAGATAAGTAAGATTTTTATTTATATAGAAAGTTCTAAATAAAATTATCCTAAAAATGGTGTATTTAGATTTTTTGTTGGTTATTATAATAATATTATATAATTGGACAAACCTAGGGTTTAAGATGTTTTTAATATAACTTTTTTATAAATAAAAATACGTGAATTTTTTGTTTAGATGAAAACATCTTGATAAAATTATCTATAAAGTTGCATTAATAGATTTAATAAAATCTTTTGATGAAAAATATTTTTGCAAAATTCTACAAATAGTTAAAATCGATGTTGAAGAAAATAATTTATTATATGCAGTTTATTTACTGGTAGTCAGGATAATAATTTTTTTGGTTTTTTAATTATAACTTAAGAAAAATTAATTTGAGGTGAATTTTGTATTATGACCATAAAATCGAGATAAAATCATCTATTAGTAGAGTCCATTTTCGATTAAGTTTTTTCTTCCTACAAATTAATTTTGCTTCAAAATCGATCTCAGTATGTTGATAGTGCACTTGTTTCTTATATATTGCATAAATCTTAAACCATTCGTTTAGTATGAATGGTGTGTGAGACAAATTTGTTCAGAATTAAACAATGAACAATATTGTCTAATATCATATTGACCTACAGCAACTCGGTGTACTTTAAAAACGACTTGAAGCGAGACAAATTATTGCAAAGTACAAAAGTATACTAGTTTCAATACAAACTTCAAGGTTTTCGTGAATTCACGCATACAGCGCGCGGTGACATCTTGCATTGGAATCGAGTATACCGAGTGCACTTTTTTTGTTGCAACTCATGTAACTTCTAAACCATTCGTTTAGTATGAATGATGTGTATACCAAAATTATGCACAAAGAAATTATCTACAATATTTTCTTTTACCCCAAAGCTCTACACCAACTCGGTATACTCTAAAAACGCACTAGAAATTCGCAATTGTTTTTTTATTTGTGGCCCCTGTTTAAGGCACTTCGGCCACCAATGGTAAACCCTAGGGATGAATCTATTTGTGTTCGAATGTTTTTTATTTGTTTTCGAATGTTTTGTATTTGTTTTTGCGGATTTTGTCGATATATTCGAATGTTTGTGCTGTTTAAGCCCTCTTGCTTTATAGGTGGAGATAGGAAACGATTTATATATATATATATATATATATATATATATATATATATATATAAATCGTTATATACGTATACATGCATAAATTTGTCAAAAAAAAACTTTATATTTATTTATTTCATCTACACTAAAATTTTATATTACTTTGCATAATTTTTGAGGTGCCTTTTCCCAGTTTTTGTACTATAACTTTTTTTCCAGATAATTTTAGATAAATTTTGTGTTAAGATGAAAAAAAGTAGATAAAATTATCTAAAAAATGGTGTACATATTAATTCTTATTCTCAACTCACAAAATTTGTACAAATGTTTAAACATCACATATAATTCGACTCAATAAACATTTTAAGGTATATAAAGTTTAACATATAAAATACTGATAAAATTTTATATAAATGTGATTTTAAAGTATACCGAGTTGCTGTAGGTGCTTGGTATATTAGAAAACATTATAGATAATTTATTTCTAAACAAATTTGCAGAATATTTCATTCAATTTGGACAAACCGTTCAAAAGTTACAAGAGATACAATAAATAAAAACACACAAACGAGTTGCTGTACTATAAACAGTACAGTGGGTCAAATGTGAGTCGAGAAGTTTTACTTCAAATATAGGCATGTTGGGTATCAAATGAAAGGTCTCGACGAGCTCTAACCAAATATCACAGAGATATTCTCAAGAAACCAATAGGGTTCCGAATAATGCAATTATTTAATATATTAAATATGTATTTATTTTTAAATACAATTTTCTAATATACCTAGTTACTGTAGGGCTTTAGGACGTAAGACAAAATTAAAGACAATTTAATTTTGAACAAATTCACCAAATATTTCATTCAATTTGGACAAACCTTACAAAAGTTACAAGAGATACAATAAATAAAATGAACGCAAACGAGTTGTACTATAAAAAGTACAGCGGGTCAAATGTGAGTTAGGAAGTTTTACTTCAAATATAGGCATGTTGGGTATCAAATGAAAGGTCTCGACGAGCACTATCTAAATTTATCATTGATGTCCAAAACAGACCTACAGGGTTCCGTATATTTAGATACATCCAATATTTGAAACTAATTTTCTGGTTTATATTGCAATTTTAAAGTATACCGAGTTGATATAAGGATTGATATCAGGTACATTTATAGATAATTTAATTTAGAACATTTTTGTTGAATGCTTCATTAAATTCCGACAAACCGTTCAAAAGTTACAAGCGATACAATAAAAAAAATGCACACAAACGAGTTGTCGTACTATAAAAAGTGCAGCGGGTCAAATGTGAGTTAAGAAGTTTTACTTCAAATATAGGCATGTTGGGTATCAAATGAAAGGTCTCGACGAGCCCTATCCAAACATCCCGATCACAACCTCAACAACTCAATAGGGTTCCGTACACAACAACTAATGCATATCAAATCACAACTATACAAACTATATACACCACAGCACGTCCACCAATGATCATTTCCCTACAAAACTTTTCCCATATATACTTTCGACCATAAACTTTCTACTTTCATCAACAGAATCGGACTAGATGTTTTTCGAACAGTCGTTATCGATTATAGTTCGTCCCTGAGTAATAACTGCGAGTGCCCGCGACGGCTTCTAAATAAATTATTGGTAGCCGTACCGAGTTTCAGTCTGTTCTATATCGATTTTAGACGGTGGAGAGTTCTCCACAGTCGGATACATATTTGTATAGGACATACACAGTGTAATAACAACAAATTGGTAAAACACTTTTTTAGATTTACCTTCGTAGTTTCATGTTTTAATATAATTAATATTTAGTATTATATATTAAACGAAAGCTGAAAAATTTATCTGTAAATCTGTATATTGCAATTTTTAAAGTTTGGAACAAAATTTACCAAAAAAAAAAATAGACAAACTTTGAAATCGAAATTGGGTTATTTTAAAATGAATTTGAATTTGGAGCGCATTGAGTTCTTGTATGGTTTGTAACTCTTAAACCAATCGATGTATATCAATGATGTATTAGACAAAATTGTTTAGAATTAAATTGTGTACAAATTTGTCTAACACTATAAGACCCTACAGCAACTCGGTATACTTTAAAATTAAATTGGAAACTTCAAATTGTGTTTGGAAGTTGAAGGAAAATTAGTGCATCGTTTTGTTATATCTTGTATAAGTCTAAAACCATTCGATTTATATGAATGATATGTCAGACAAAATTATTTAGTGTTAAATTACCCATGATTTTGTCTAAGACCAAAAAGTACTATAGCAACTCGGTATACTCTAAAATCGCCTTTGAAACTTGAAAGTAGTCATTGAAAATTTATGAAAATCTAAGTAAATTGTTTACTGATATAATTGCGAACAAAAATGTATGCTAATCTTAGTGCAATGTTTTGTTATATAGCATATACTTCTTGAACCACTCGATTTATATGAATTATGTGTTAGACAAAAATGTTCATAAATAAATATTTAACAAATATTTCTAAGAACATGAAAATCTAGGACAGCTCTGTATACTTTAAAACTGCACTTGAAAATTCAAATAAGGGTTGAAATTTTTTGGGTAGCTAAGTGACCTGTTTTCTTATTTAGCGCATAGTTTTTAAACCATTCGATTAGTATGAATGATGTGTTAGACGAAATTTTGCAGAATGAAATTATCTATAGTTTTGTCTGAGGCCATAAAGTCCTAGAGCAACTCGGTATACTCTAAAATTGAATTTGAAACTCAAAATAGTGACTGAAATTAGAAGAGAATAAAAGTGCATTTAATATTTATTAAGTATTTATATCGTGCATAAATCTTAAACCATTTGATTTATATAAATCATGTGTTAGACAAAATTGTTCAAAATTAAATAGTCTACGAGTGTGTCTAATATTATAATGCCCTGCAGTAACTCAATATACTTTATAAATCAAAATGTAAATAAATCAAATAATCTTAGATTCACAATATTTGATTGGTACGGAACCTTATTGGTTTTTTAGGACTGGTACTATGATATTTGATCAGAGCTCGTCGAGACCTTCCATTTGATACCCAACATGCCTATATTTGAAGTAAAACTTTTTAACACACATTCGACCCGCTGTACTTTTTATAGTATAGTAACTAGTTTGAGCTTTTATTTATTGTATCTCTTGTAACTTTTGAACGGTTTGTCCAAAATAAATGGTTTATACGGCAAATTTGTGCAAAATTAAATTGTCTTTAAGTCAGTCTAGTAACCCAAAGCCTTACAGTAACTCGGTGCACTTTAAAATTGTTTTTCAAAACAAATAATTATGTTAGATAAGTATTTGTTGTATTGTACGGAACCCTATTGTTGTGTTGAGGTTGAATTTAAATTATTTGGATAGTATTCGTCGAGACCTTTTATTTGATACCCAACATGCCAATAGTTAAAGAAAAACTTTTTAACTCATGCTGGACTATCATTCTGGCAACCCATTGGTCGACTTTTTCTTAAATCTCTTGTAACTTTTGAACGGTTCGTCCATATTGAATGGTTTATTCAACAAATTTGCGTCAAATTTTATTATTTATATTTATATCTGAATTTCAAAATCTTACAGCAACTTGGTATACTTTAAAATAGCAAAAATTGATTTTAAAAAACAAATAAATAGGTTTATACGGAACCCTATAAAGTTGTTTAGTATGTCACTAGTATATTTGGTTAAAGCTCGTCGAGACCTTTCATTTGATACCCAACATGCCTATATTTGAAGTAAAACTTTTTAGCTAATTTTATGCCCGTTGCACTTTTTATAGTACCGTAACTCCTTCTTGTGCATTTATTTATTAAATCGTTTATAACTTTTAAACTAATTGTTTAAATTAAATGGAATATTCAACAAAAATGTTCTAACTTAAATTATCTATAATTGTACCTAATATCAATCGTTAAATCAACTCGGTGTACTTCAAAATTGCAATAGAAACCAGAATATTAGTTTTAAATGTTGGATTTATGTAGTTGTACGGAACCCTATTGGTTTGTTTTGGACGTCGTTGGTATATTTGTATTCAGCTCATCGACGCCTTTCATTTGATACCCAACATGACTATATTTGAAGTAAAACTTTTTAGCTCATTTTGGACCCGCTGCAATATATATAGTGCAACTTGTACGTACGATTTATTTACTAAATCGCTTGTAACTTCTAACCATTCGTTGTATATTGATGATGTCTTCGGCAAATTTGTACGTCATAAAATTATCTATAAAATTGCTGAACATGCTAAAGACCTACAGCCACTCGGTATGCTTTAAAAACACATTTAAACACGGAATATAGTATAGTAGTGATGACACAGTTCAACTGAGTATAACTCAAGATAGCAAAAACAAAATTGCAAAATTTAAAACACATTCGATACGTATGCATGTATACTATAGGTGGTTAAAGTTGTTTCAAGATCAGCCAAGCAGTTCTTTTGCAAAAAATAAAATTGTACAAAAAGTTTCCTACAAGTTTTGTATATAATCAATTTCTGATAACTCAATTTCAACTCATTATAACTCAAGAATACAAAAACATAATTGCAAAATTTAAAACACATTTGATACGTATGAATGTAGACTACAAGGTGGTTAAAGTTGTTTCAAGATCAGCCAAGCAGTTTTTTTGCAAAAAATAAAATAGTACTAAAAGGTTCCTACAAATGTTGTATTTATTCAATTCTTGATAACTCGATTTCAACTCAATATAACTCAAGAATGCAAAAACAAAATTGCAAATTTAAAACACATTCGATACGTATAAATGTAGACTGAGGGTGGTTAAAGTTGTTTCAAGATCAGTCAAGCAGTTTTTTTGCAAAAAATAATAGTGTACACAAAGGTCCCTACAAGTTTTGTATATAATCAAATTTGATAACTCAATTTCAACTCGATATAACTCAAAAACGAATAACTCAAAACAAAAATTCAAAAACCATTACACACCTACAAGTATCAACTTCGTCCCCACAAGTTTTTACCAAGATCAGCCAAGCCGTTTCCGCAAAACTTGTCTCCATTCCCAAGCCATTTCAATTGTTCCATATCTATTTACTTATAACTTTAGCAGTTAGTCGACAAACAGCATTAAACCTAAAACTACGGTGGAGGAGCAGCAAACTGTGTTTCTCTGTGATCTTCTACCAGTGCTGCTGCAGGCGATTGCGGAGTAAACTACTGGCAAGTTGTTACTGAGTTTAGCCCCAAAGCAAATACATGGAGCAAATGGCAAATGTAAATGTTGTAAACTGTAATAAAACAGAAGACGTGCAATAATCCGGTGGAGAGCAGAAGTGGGATGAGGGATTTAAGTTTTTGATGTGATAATGACTTGTTTTTGTTTGTTGCACCTAAACGGCTTGACCGATTTTGAAACTAGTTTTGCCAGTTTTTAGTCTACATTTGCACGTATCGAATGGTTTTTAAATTTTTTATTTGCGATTACGCATTCTTGAGTTATATTGATTTGAAATCGAGTTATCAGGATTTGAATAAATACAACATTTGTAGGAACCTTTTAGTACGATTTTATTTTCTTGCAAAAAAACTGCTTGGCTGATCTTGAAACAACTTTCAACACCTTTTAGTCTACATTCATACGTATCGAATGGCTTTCAAATTTTGCAATTTTGTTTTTGCGTTCTTGAGTTATATTGATTTGAAATCGAGTTATCAAAAGTTGAATAAATACATAACTTGTAAGGAATTTTATGTACGATTTAATTTTTTGCAAAAAAACTGCTCGACTGATCCTAAAACAACTTTCTCCACCTTATAGTCTACATTTATACGTATCGAATGTTTTTTAAATTTTGCAATTAGGTTTCCGCATTCTTGAGTTATGCTTAGTTGAACTCGTGTCATCACTATTATACTATATTCCGTGTTTAAATGTGTTTTTAGAGTATACCGAGTTGCTGTAGGTGCTTAGAATGTTCAGCAATTGTATAGATAATTTTGTGACGTACAAATTTGCCGAAGATTTCATCTATATAAATCAAGTGGTTTAGAAGTTACAAGCGATTTAGTACAAAAATGCACGTACGTACAAGTTGTACTATATATAGTGGAGAGGGTGCAAAGTGCGTTAAGAAGTTTTACTTCAAATATAGGCATGTTGGGTATCAAATGAAAGGTCTCGATGAGCTTTAAGCAAAATATCCTAATAACGTCCAAAACAGACCAATAGGGTTCCGTACAACTACATAAATCTTAATTCAAGACTAATTTTCTGGTTTTTATGGCAAATTTAAAGTATACTGAGTTGATTTAAGGATTGAGTTTAGGTACAATTATAGATAATTTTATTTAGAACATTTTTGTTGAATATTCCATTTACTTTAAACAATTGGTTTAAAAGTTACAAACGATTTAAGAAATAAATGCACAAAAACGAGTTACGGTATTATAAAAAGTGCAACGGGCCTAAAATGAGCTAAAAAGTTTTACTTCAAATATAGGCATGTTGGGTATCAAATGAAAGGTCTCGACGAGCACTAACCAAATATACTAGTGACGTACTAAATAAACATAAAGGGTTCCGTACAAACTTACTTATTTTATTTCTAATATAAATTTTTGCTATTTTAAAGTATACCAAGTTGCTGTAAGATTTTTAAATTCAGATATAAATATTAATAATAAAATTTAATGCAAATTTGTTGAATAAACCATTCAATTTGGACGAATCGTTCAAAAGTTACAAAAGATTTAATAAAAAGTCGACCAATGGGTTGCCGAAATCGAAGTCGCAAGTGTAAGCTAGAAAGTTTTATTTCAAATATAGGCATGTTGGGTATCAAATGAAAGGTCTCGACGAGCCTTATCCAAATATCATTGTTACAAACTAAACAAAACAATAGGGTAAACGCAACGTTCGAAATCAAGTTTGTTCGTCAGTAGAGTTCTTTATTTATTTCTTCTGCAGTTAAGTTTGCTCGTCAGTAGCAGCCTTTTTTATTTTTCTGATTGATTTTTAATTTACTCCTCAATAGTCCTTTTTCTCTAAGTTGACTAGAAAAATAAGAAAAGGGACTCTACTGACGAGCAAACATCATTTCGATCGAGAGAATTAAAAAAAGACTCTACTGACATTTATCTAAAATATGAAAAGGGGACTCTACTGACAAGCAAATTTAAATTTAATCTAAAATGAAACTCTACTGACGAGCAAACTTTAAATATTATTTAAAAAATACTTAAAGGAACTTTACTCACGAGCAAAATTAATTGATGTAAAATTTGAAACTTGGGGGACTCTACTGACAAGCTAATTGAATATCAAATTTGAAAAAGAAAGAAGAGCGCTGAAGATGACACTGACCTGTCAACGAAACGTCTTCTTATATAATAGGTAATGTTAGTTTGAAGTAAGTTACAAGTTTATTTACGGTTGTAGAAACCGGGTCGCGTGGATAAGGTAGTGGGATGGAAACACTTGATTAAGCGCTTATCTCTGCACTTTCGGTTAAGTTCACTTGCATTATGTAATAAGTGATAAGAATAAACTGAGAGACGTCTTCGGCACCCGTCCTGGATAAATTACTGAATAACATTTTACAAAAAAAAGTCAGTAGAGTCCCATTTTCTTAATTCTTCTCGTCAGTAGAGTTTATTTTTAATATTCTATATCAAAATTAAATCTGTATGTCAGTAGTGTCTCTATTTTATTCTTCAGTTCATTAAATACTGAATTTTTGCTTGTCAGTAGTCTTTTTTTTAAATAGAAATGATAAATTAAAAGGGGACTCTACTGACAAGCCAATTAATCTTCAACACAAACATACAAGGTTTTGACAGGTAAGAAGATAAAAAAGGGACTCTACTGACGATCAAATTTAAAACTAGCAAATATAAAAAGGACTCTACTGACAAGCAAACTTTAATTTCAACTTAGAAGAAAAAGGACCCTACTGGTAAGCAAATTTAATTTATATACTAAAAGGGACTGTACTGACAAGCAAAAATATTAATGAAATATGTTATATGTAAGGGACTCTACTGATGAGCAAATTTAAAATTAGTACATTTAGAAAAGGACTCTGCTGACGAGCAAACACAAAAATTGACTAGAAAAATGTAAAATGGACTCTACTGACGTGAAAACTTTAATTTCAATCTAAAAGACAAAATAGGGACTTTACTGACGAACAAAAATATTCATAAAAAATGTTTTGTGAAAGGGACTTTACTGACGAGCAAATCATCAATCTACAAAAAAATAAAAGGACTCTACTGACGAGCAAACTAATGATTTGATTTTTGAACTAATGAATGATCTTTTCGAGCTTTTTACTATGATATTTGGATAGTGCTCGCCGAGACCTTTCATTTGATACCCAACATGCCTATATTTGAAGTAAAACTTTGTAACTCATACATAAGTAGGATTTCGGCAACCCATTGGCCGACTTTTTATCAAATCTCTTGTAACTTTTGAACGGTT
>NW_020538040.1:2531952-2555345 GCF_003426905.1 Ctenocephalides felis | reverse complement strand
TTTTTCTATTTCTAGAATAATTTGCTCGTCAGTAGAGTCCCTTTTTTCATGGAATTTTAATTTTGCTAGACAGTAGAGTCCTTTTTTATATTTCTAGTTGAATTTCTCGTCAGTAGAGTCCTCTTTTTATAAAATTTTAAGTTTGCTCGTCAGTAGAGTCCCTTTCTTATACAATTCCAGATCCGATCGAGATGGAAGTAAGAACCATAATGCCAACGTTGTCAAATCGTTCACCGAAACAAATCAAACCTTTAACCTGCGACGCCATGATTGGTTCCAATTCGCCGCTCGTGTTGAGTACGGAACCATCCGAAGAAGAAATCTTGAAGGTCAAAAAGGACACAGGCAAAAGCAAGAAAATAGAGACCAATATTGGCACCAAGAGATCACCAGGTAAAGATAAAACAGTTTGGTCGTCAGTGGAGTCACTTCTTCTAACTGTATAATTAATTTGGTCGTCAGTAGAATTCCTTTTTACATTGTTTCAGTTTGCTATTATATTTTTCTATGAGCAGAGTCACTTTTCCATGTTCTAGTTTTTAATTTAATTTTCAGTAGGGTCCCTTTTTTAATTTTCTAGATTGAAATTTAAGTTTGGTCATCAGTAGAGTCCTTTTATTGAAACATTTTTTTATTAACGTTTTTGGTTAGATTTCTCGTCAGTCAGATTTTTTATTTTCTTTATTAAAAATGAGTTTGCTCGTCAGTAGTCATTTTTCTAAAATTCCTTAGTAATTTTGGTCGTCAGTCGAGTCCCTTTCCAATCATCATTTATTATTAATTTATTTTGCTCGTCAGTAGAATCCCTGGTTCAAACAGTCTATTAATATTTGTGTATATATCAGTAGAGTCCATTTTTTTACAAAACATTTTCCAATAATACTTTTGCTCGTCAGTAGAGTCTTTTTTATATTCTACATCAAAATTAAAGTTTATTCGTCAGTAGAGTCCTTTTTGATCATCCAAAAGTCCATATTTAAGTATGCTCGTCAGTAGAAGCCTTTTTTCCAATCATTATTCAAAATTAATCATTTTGCTCGACAGAAGAGTCCCTTTCTTAATTTACTTGCCACTATTTAGTTTGCTCGTCAGTAGAGTCTCTTTTATTCCAAAATTTAATTTGCTTGTCAGTCAGTCCCTTGTGTTTTCTAAAAATTTAATTTGCATGTCAGTACAGTCCCTTTTAATGTTTAATTTAATTTGCTTGTCTTGCTTGGTAGAGTTCCTTTTTTATCTGAAATTCTATTTTTTTTCAGTAGAGTAATTTTTTTATACGTAATTCAATTTGCTCGTCGGTAAGTCCCTTTTGTCAAACATTTTTCTTTTGCTCGTCAGTAGAGTTCTTTTCACTATTCTTACTTTAATTTAATTTCTTTGTCAGTAAAGTCTGATTCTAAAAAAAAAATAAAATTAAGTTTGCTCGTCAGTAGAGTCACTTTTTTTAATATTATAGATTAAAATTAAAGTTTGCTTGTCTGTAGAATCCCTTTTCCCAATCATCATTTATTATAAATTATTTTGCTCGTCAGTAAAGGCCCTTTTTAATAGTCCAAAAGCCTAGACTTAAATTTGCTCACCAGTAGAGTCCCTTTCCTAATTTCTAGAAAATAGAAATTAAAGTTTGCTCGTCATAAATTCTATTTGTATCATCTATTAAGTCGTCAGTAGAGTCCTCATATATTAACTTTGCTCGTCAGTAGAGTCATTTTTTTTTCAAATAATCTTTTTTGTAAATAGGTGAAACCTCTAACACTAAACATTCTTGTTGCCTCGTCAGTAGAGTTCCTTTCTCTATTTGCTCGTCAGTAGAGTCCCTTATTTATTTTATAGATCAGAATTTAAGTCCCTCTTTTAAAATTCTACGCAAAAATTAAAAATTTTGTCATCGGTAGAGTTCCTTTTTCGGCTAATTCAATATTAAGTTTGCTCGTCAGTAAAGTCCTGTCTGTATTTCAAATTCGAAATAATTAATTTGCACGTCAATAGGGTGCCTTTTATATTAATTACATTTTATTAATATTTTGCTCGTCAGTAGAGTCCTTTTTTTATAATCTAAAAGTCTATATTTAATTTGCTCGTCAGTAGAGTCCTTCTTCCTTAAACATCTATCTTTTAATTTGCTCGTCAGTAGAGTCCCTTTAACCACCCTCTACCCTTTCCAGCAAAGAGAAGATGTCCAGCCAAATCTTTTAAACACCACCAACAACCACCACCGTCGACTTCATTTGACGACAGCGTGACGTCGTTCCAACACGACGACGACGACGGTGGCGCCATCGACTCCGGATCCGAGTTCAGCACCATCGGTGACGTCACCGACGTCAATTCGTCACTTAAATGGGTCATCACTATCAAACATCCCACCAAAAGGACGAAGGACGACGATGGTAGTGGTGGGGATAAGAAATAGATGGACAGTAGAGTCCTTTTTAATAATTTTACTCGTTAGTAGAGTCATTATGTATGGGTAATGAAAATACATTGTGTAATGGAAAGTGTTTGGTGTTTATATGCGAATCATGTTTTTTTGTTTCAAAGTGCGTTAAGAAGTTTTACTTCAAATATAGGCTTGTTGGGTATCAAATGAAAGGTCTCGACGAGAACTATCGAAATATCATTGTTACACAAACACAAAATTAAAAATTAAGTTCGTTTGTCGGTAGAGTCCTTTAATTTCTTTAGGTGACGTCACCGATGTCAAATCGTCACTCAAGAACAAAGGACGATGATGGTGATCAGGAAATAAATTGTTCGTGTTGGTATTGGTTTCAGGGTAGTCTATGTGTTAGGAAAAAGGGACTCTACTGACGAGCAAACTTTAATTTCGATCTAAAAGATAAAAAACTAATGTACTGATGAACAACCTTAGAATATAATCTACTGAAATACAAATTCAATTTGCACGTCAGTAGAGTCCTTTTTTAGCATTAAATTTGGTCGTTAGTAGAGTTCTTTTTTCATGTTCTAGATCAAAATTAATGTTTGCTCGTCAGTAGAGCCCCTTTTTAATTGTTTAGAGTCAAATTAAGTAGTTTCAGTAGTGTCCCTTTTTTAAATCTTATACATTAAAATTAAAATTGCTCGTCAGGTAGAGTCCTTTTTCATATTCACTAATTTTAAATTTGGTTATCAGTAGAGTTCTTTTTTTAGACATTTTTTATTCATATTTTACTCGTCAGTAGAGTTCCTTTTTAATTTGCTAGATTGAAATTAACTTTGCTTGTTGGTAGAGTGCTTTTTACATTTTTGTAGTCGATTTTGTTTATTTGCTCGTCAGTAGAGTCCTTTTTACATTTTTCTAGTCGATTTTTTTTATTTGCTCGTCAGTAGAGTCCTTTATCCATTTTTTTTAGTTTATTTCTATATTTGCTCGTCAATAGAATCCGCTTTTTAAATCATTTAATATTAATACTTTTGCTCGACAGTAGAGTCCCTTTTTCAAGTAAATTAATATTAACAACTTTGCTCGTTAGTAGAGTCCCTTTTTTGTCTTTTGAATAAATTTTGTACATTTCTATCAAGTTATTTGATCACTTGTCAGTAGAGTCTCTTTTCTATGATATTATTATTAGTGTTTTGTTATTTTGTACGTTAAAAAGTTTTACTTCAAATATAGGCTTGTTGGGTATCAAATGAAAGGTCTCGACGAGCACTACCGAAATATACCAGTGATGTCCTAAACAAACCTACTAAGTTTCCGTACAAACCAATTTATTTGATTTCTAATATCAATTTTTGCTATTTTAAAGTATATCAAGTTGCTGTAACATTTTAAATTTTTTGATATAAATATAAATAATAAAATTTGGCACAAATTTGTCGAATATTCTATTTACTTTGGGCAAACCGTTCAAAAGTTACAAGAGATTTAACAAAAAGTAGACCAATGGGTTGCCAGATTCGGAGTTGAGAGTGAGTTAACAAGTTTTACTTCAAATATAGGCATGTGGGGTATCAAATGAAAGGTCTCGACGAGCCATAACCAAATATCATAGTAACAAACCAATAGAGTAAACATTTGATTCAAAATCAAGTTTGCTCGTTAGTAGAGTTCTTTATTTATATCTTCTGCAGTTAAGTTTGCTCGTTAGTAGCAGCCTTTTATTATTTTCTTGATTGATTTTTAATCAAGCTCATCAGTAGAGTCCTTATCCTCTCAAGTTGACTAGAAAAATAAAAAAAGGGACTCTACTGACGAGCAAACATGAAACCGACCTACAGTATTAAAAAAGGACTCTACTGACGAGCAAATTTATTGAACAGATAAAATAGGGACTCTACTGACGAGCAAACTTTAAATTTAAATTTTATGTAGAAAATGTGAAAGGAGTAAGTTACAAATTTATTTACGGTTAGCTGGTTGCAAGTTGTGGTAACAAGGTAAGGTGGCTAAGGCAGTGGGTTGGAAACACTTGATTAAGCGCTTATCTCTGCACTTTCAGTTAAGTTCACTTGCATTCATTTAGTAATAAAGTGATAAGTGATGATGTACACGGTGGAGTGAAGTGAGGATGATGTATTAAATCTTAAAAAGAGAAACATAAGTGATGTCCTCGGCACCTGCCCTGGATATATCACGAAAAAAATGGATTTAAATTTAGTTTTGATCCCCAGGAATATAAAATGAACTCTACTGACCTTAATTTGGTGTAGAATATAATACTCTACTGACAAACAAAATACAACTAAAATTTACCCGTCGATTATTGAAACGAACTGTACTAACGAGCAAAATAAGGACAAGAAAAGAGAAACTCTACTAACGAGCAAATTTTAATTGGGCCTAAAAGATCAAAGAAGGGACTCTACTGACTTGCAAACATTAATTATAATGTAGAAGATTTAAAAGAAGACTTTACTGGCTAGCAAAATTATTAATATTAAATGTTTTGTGAAAGGGACTTTACTGCCGAGCAAAATATGAATAAGAAACGTTTAAAAAAATAAGAACTTTACTGATGAGCGAAAATATTAATAACAATCTTTGTAAAAACTGATTCTACTGACGAGCAAATTTTAATTTCAATTTCGAAGATAAAATGGAGACTCTACTCACAAGCAAAAATATAAATAAAAAATTACTTTTGAACGGTTCGTCCAAACTGCATGGTTTATTCGACAAATTTGCGTTAAATTTCATTATTTATATTAATAACAAAATTTAAAAACTTTGCAGCAACTTGGTATACTTTAAAATAGCAAAAATTGATATCATGAATTAAAAAAATAAGTTTGTATAAAACACAATAGGTTTATTTACTACGTCACTGGTATATTTGGTTAGTGCTCGTCGAGACCTTTTATTTGATACCCAACAAGCTTATATTTAAAGTAAAACTTTTTAGCTCACATTCCACCCGCTGCACTGTTTTTAGTACGGTAACTCGTTTGCGTGCATTTATTTAATAAATCGCTTGTAACTTTTAAACGAATCGTTTGATGCAAATGAAACATTCAGCAAAAATGTTGTAAATTAAATTATCTATAAATGTACCTAATATCAATCCTTAAATCAACTTGGTGTACTTTAAATTTACAATTGAAACTAGAAAAATTGTTTTGAATATTGGATTTATGTAGTTGTACGGAACCTTATTGGTCTGTTTTGGACGTCACAAGTATATTTGGTTAGTGCTCGTCGAGACCTTTCATTTGATACCCAACATGCCTATATTTGAAGTAAAACTTCTTAACGCACTTTAGACCCGCTGCACTATATATAGTACAACTTGTACGTACGTACATTTTTTTACTAAATCGCTTGTAACTTCTAAACCATTCGTTGTATATGGATGATGTCTTAGGCAAATTTGTGCGCCACAAAATTATCTATAGAATTGCTGAACATTCTAAGGACCTACAGCAACTCGGTATACTTTAAAAACACATTTAAACACAGAATATAGTATAATAGTAATGACACAAGTTCAACTGAGCGTAACTCAAGAATGCAAAAACATAATTGCAAAATTTAAAAAACATTCGATATGTATAAATGTACACTACAAGGTGGTTTAAGTTGTTTTAGGATCAGCCAAGCAGTTTTTTTGCAAAAAATAAAATCCTACATGAAGTTCCTTACAAGTATTGTATTAATTCAACATTTGATAACTCGATTTTAAATCAACATAACTCAAGAATGCAATAATTGCAAAATTTAAAACACATTTGATACGTATGAATGTAGACTAAAAGGTGTTGAAAGTTGTTTTAAGATCAGCCAAGCAGTGTTTTTGCAAAAAATAAAATCCTACAAAAGGTCCCGTATAAGTTTTACATTTATTCAAATCCTGATAACTCGATTTTAACTCAATATAACTCAAGAACGCATAACCCAAACCAAAAAATTCGAAAACCACTACACACCTACAACTATCAACTTCGTCTCCACAAGTTTTTACCAAGATCAGCCAAGCCGTTTCTGCAAAACTCCTCTCCATTCCCAAGCCATTTCAATTGTTCCATATCTATTTACTTATAACTTTAGCAGTTAGTCGACAAACAACATTAAACCTAAAACTACGGTGGAGGAGCAGCAAACTGTGTTTCTCTGTGATCTTCTACCAGTGCTGCTCCAGGCGATTGCGGAGCAAACTACTGGCAAGTTACTGAGTTAGCCCCAAAGCAAATACAAGGAGCAAATGGCAAATGTAAATGTTGTAAACTGTAATAAAACAGAAGACGTGCAATAATCCGGTGGAGAGCAGAAGTGGGATGAGGGATTTAAATTGCTTCTTCTAAATAAAAGTATTTATTGCAAAGAAACGGCTTGACCGATTTTGAAATTTTGTTGGCCAGTTTTTAGTCTACATTTATATGAATCCAATGGTTTTTAAATTTTGCAATTTTGTTTTTGCGTTCTTGAGTTATGTTGAGTTGAAATAGGGTTATCTGGATTTGAATAAATACAAAACTTGTAAAAAACTTTTTGTACGATTTTATTTTTTGCAAAAAAAAACTGCTTGACTGATCCTAAAACAACTTTCAACACCTTTTAGTCTACATTCATAAGTATCGAATGTGTTTTGAATTTTAACTTACAAGAAACTCTACTGACAAGCAAACTGAAATTTTGCTCTAAAAAGGACTCTACTGATGGGCAAGCTTTAATTTTGATTTAGAATTGAGATGAAACCTAAAAAACGACTCTACTGAAGACATGCAATAATCCGGTGGAGAGCAGAAGTGGGATGAGGGATTTAAATTGCTTCTTCTAAATAAAAGTATTTATTGTGAAGAAACGGCTTGACTGATTTTGAAATTTGTTTAGCCAGTTTATAGTCTACATTTATATGAATCGAATGGCTTTTAAATTTTGCAATTTTGTTTTTGCATTCTTGAGTTATATTGATTTGAAATCGAGTTATCATAAATTGAGTAAATACAAATTTTGTAGGAACCTTTTTGTACGATTTTATTTTTTACAAAAAAACTGCTTGGCTGATCCTAAAACAACTTTCACCACCTTTTAGTCTACATTCATACGTATCAAATGGCTTTTAAATTTTGCAATTTTGTTTCCGCATTATCGAGTTACGCTCAGTTGAACTTGTGTCATCACTATTATACTATTTTCTGTGTTCAATTGCATTTTTAAAGTATACCGAGTTGCTCTAGGTCTTTAGCATATTCAGCAAATTCATAGATAATTTTATGACGTACAAATTTGCCGAAGACATCATTCATATATATCTAATGGTTTAGAAGTTACAAGCAATTTAGTAAATAAATCGTACGTACAAGTTGTACTATATATAGCGCAGCGGGTCCAAAATGAGCTAAAAAGTTTTACTTCAAATATAGGCATGTTAGGTATCAAATGAAAGGTCTCGATGAGCTGAATGCAAATATACTAGTGATATCTAAAACAAACTAATAGGGTTATGTATAACTACATACAATTAATATTCAAGACTAATTTTCTGGTTTCTGTGGCAAATTTAAAGTAAACCGAGCTGATTTAAGGGTTGATATGAAGTACAACCATAGATAATTTAATTTAGAACATTTTTGTAGAATGTTTCATTTGCGTCAAACGATTTGTTTAAAAGTTACAAACGATTTAATAAATAAATGCATAAAAACGAGTTACCGTACTATAAATAGTGCAGCGGGTCAAATGTGAGTTAAGAAGTTTTACTTCAAATATAGTCATGTTGGGTATCAAATGAAAGGTCTCGACGAGTACTAACCAAATATTGAAGTAACAGACTCAATAAACGAACAGGGTTCCGTACCAAGCAAAAAATGTGCACCTAAGATTATTTTATTTTTTTACAATTTGATTTTTAAAGTACATCGAGTTGCTGTAGAGCATTATAATATTAGACACACTCACAAACTATTTAATTTCGAACAATTTTGTCCAACACATCATTCATATTAATCGAATGGTTCAAGATTTATGCACGATATAAATACTCTATAAATGTACTTTTATTCGCTTCGAATTTCAGTCACTATTTTGAGTTTCAAATTCAATTTTAGAGTATACCGAGTTGCTGTAGGGCATAATAATATTAGACACATTTATAGACTATTCAATTTTGAATAATTTTGTCTTACACATCATTCATACTAATCGAATGGTTTGAGACCTATACACTAAATAAGAAAACTATTCACTTAGGTTCCCAAAAAATTTCAACCCTTATTTGAAATTTCCAGTGCAATTTTAAAGTATACAGAGTTGTCCTAGATCTTTATGTTCTTAGAGATATTTGTTACACATTTATTTGTGAACATTTTTGTCTAACATATCATTCATATAAATCGAGTTTTTCAAGAACTATATGCTATATAAGAAAACCATGCACTAAGACTAGCATACATTTTTGTTCGCAATTATATCAGTAGACAATTTACTTAGATTTTTATCAATTTTCAATGACAAATTTCAAGTTTTAAAGGCGATTTTTTGAGTATACCGAGTTGCTGTAGGGCTTTATGATGTTAGACAAAATTATTCACAATTTCATTCTAAACAATTTTGTCTAACACATCATTCATACAAATCGAATGGTTTTAGACTTATACAAGATAGAACAGAACAATGCTCTAATTTTCCTCCAATTTTCAATATCAATTTGAAGTTTTAGATGCGATTTTAAAGTATACCGAGTTATCCTAGGGTAATACTTTATTAGAAAGAATTATGAACTGTTTAATTCTGTATAAATTTCTCATACACATCATTCATACTAATCGAATGGTTTTAGACTTATACAAGATATAACAAAACAATGCACTAATTTTCCTTCAATTTCCAAACACAATTTGAAGTTTACAATTTAATTTTAAAGTATACCGAGTTGCAAGGGTGTTATAGTCTAAACAAATTTGTAAACAATTTAAATCTAAATAATTTTATCTAACACATCATTCATATAAACCTAATGGTTTAGGATTTACAAACCATACAAGAACTCAGTGCGCCTCAAAATCAAATTCATTTTCAAATAACACAATTTTGATTTCAAAGTTTGACAATTTTTTTTATGAAATTTTGTTCCAAACTTTGAAAATTGTTATATTCAGATTCATAGATAATTTTATCAGCTTTCATTTAATATATAATACAAAATAGTAATTATATTAAACAATTAAACTACAAAGGCAAATATAAAAAAAATGTCCTATAAATTTGTTGTTATGTCCTAATCTATATATGTATATCCATACAAATATGTATCCGACTGTGGAGAACTCTCCACCGTCTAAAATCGATATAGAACAGACTGAAACTCGGTACGGCTACCAATAATTTATTTAGAAGCCGTCGCGGGCACTCGCAGTTATTACTCAGGGACGAACTATAATCGATAACGACTGTTGGAAAAACATCTAGTCCGATTCTGTTGATGAAAGTAGAAAGTTTATGGTCGAAAGTATATATGGGAAAAGTTTTGTAGGGAAATGATTATTTGTAGACCCGTTGTGGCGTATATAGTTTGTGTAGTTGTGATTTGATATGCATTTGTTGTTGTGTACGGAACCCTGTTGGTTTGTTGAGGTTGTGATTAGAAAATTGGGATAGGGCTCGTCGAGACCTTTCATTTGATACCCAACATGCCTATATTTGAAGTAAAACTTTTTAACTCACATTTGACCCGCTGTACTATTTATAGCACGACAACTCGTTTTTGTGCATTCATTCATTAAATCGTTTGTAGCTTTTGAACTATTTGTTTAAATCCAATGAAATATTCAACAAAATTGTTCTAAATCGAATTATCTCTAATTGTACTTAATATGAACCCTTAAATCAACTCGGTGTACTTTAAAATTGCACTAAAAACCAAAAAATTAGTTTCAAATATTGGATATATGTAATTGTACGGAACGCTGTCGGCCTGTTTTGGAACTCAATAGGATATTTGGTTAGTGCTCGTCGAGACCTTTCATTTGATACCCAACATGCCTATATTTGAAGTAAAACTTCCATACTCACATTTGACCCGTTTTACTATTTATAGTACGGCAACTCGTTTTCGTACATTCATTCATTGAATCGTTTGTAGCTTTCAAACTAATTGTTTAAATCAAATGAAATATTCAACAAAAATGTTCTAAATTCAATTATCTTTAATTGTGCTTAATATCAATCCTTAAATCAACTCGGTATACTTTAAAATTGCAATAAAAACTAGAAAATTAGTTTTGAATATTGTATATATGTAGTTGTACGGAACCCTGTCGGTTTGTTTTGGACATTAATGATATATTTGGTTAAAGCTCGTCGAGACCTTTCATTTGATACCCAACATGCCTATATTTGAAGTAAAACTTTTTAACTCACATTTGACCCGCTGTACTTTTTATAATAGGACAACTCGTTTGCGTGCATTTTATTTATTTTATCTCTTGTAACTTTTGAACGGTTTGCCCAAATTGAATGAAATATTCTGCAAATTTGTTTAGAACTCAATTATCTATAATGTTTTCTAATATACCAAGCACCTACAGCAACACGGTATACTTTAAAATTGCATTTGAAATTATAAAAATGTGACAAAGTTGGAAAAATTTCAAGTGCATTGTTTTCTTGTATCGCGTATAAATCGTAAACCATTCGATATATATAAATGATGTGTTAGATGAAATTGTTCAGAATTAAATTGTGAATATTTTTGTCTAACATCATAAAGCCTTACAGCAACTAGGTATACTTTAAAATCACATTTATATAAAAAAGTCTATCAATATTTTTTGTTCATAAATGCAAAATTTTATATGTTAAACTTTATACCTTGTTAAAATGTTTATTGGGTCGAATTATATGTAATGTTTAAACATTTGTACAAATTTTGTGTGTTGTGCATACAAATTAATATATACATCATTTTGTAAATAATTTTTTCTACATTTTTTCATCTTTACACAAAATTTATCTAAAACTATCTGAAAAAAAGTTATACTAAAAAAACTAAAAAAAGTCTTTCAAAAATTAAGTAAAGTAATATAAAATTTTAGTGTAGGTGAAATGAATAATAATATGAAGTATTTTTTTGACTAATTTATGTATGTATACGCATATATATATATATATATATATATATATATATATATATATATATAAATCGTTTCCTATCTTCTCCTATAAAGCAAGAGGGCTTAAACTGCACAAACATTCGAATATATCGACAAAATCCGCAAAAACAAATACAAAACATTCGAAAACAAATAAAAAACATTCGAACACAAATAGATTCATCCCTAGGGTTTACCATTGGCGTCCGTAGCGCCATAAACAGGGGCCACAAATGAAAAAACAATTGAGGTTTTCTATTGCATTTTTAGAGTATACCGAGTTGCTGTAGAGCATTGGGGTAAAAGACAATATTGTGCACAATTTTTTTATGCATAATTTTGTCATACACGCCATTCATACTAAATGAATGGTTTAGAAGTTATAAGCGTTGTAACAAAAAGAGTGCACTCGGTATACTCGATTCCAATGCAAGATCTCACCGTGCGCTGAATGCGTGAAATCACGAAAATGTTGAAGTTTGTATGGAAACAAGTATACTTTTGTACTTTGAATTCATTTGTCTTGCTTCAAGTGCAATTTTAGAGTACACCGAGTTGCTGTATGTCATTATGATGTTAGACAATATTATTCACAGTTCAATTCAGAACAAATTTCCCAAACACACCATTCATATTAATCGAATGGTTTTAGATTTATGCAATATATAATAAAACAAGTGCACTATCAACATACTGAGATTTATTTTGAAGCAAATTTAATTTCTGGGGAAAAAAATTGACAAAAAAAGGACTCTACTGACAAGCAAATTGTACATGCATTTTTAAAAAATGTTATCACAGTATTAAAAACGAAAGGACTCTACTGATGAGCAAAACAAACTTGTGAAAGACTATAGTCGAAAAATATTATTTTGTCTCTTTGATTTATATTTTGAAGTATATAGAGTTGCTGTAGGTCATTATGATGTTAGACAATATTATTCATTGTTTAATTCTGAACAAATTTGTTTCACACCCCATTCATAAAAATCGAATTGTTAATTAGCTACACCTGATTTTATAACTCAATGCATCTAAACCAATTTCAATTCTCAACCAGTACTTGGAAGTCATTTTAAAGTATACCGAGTTGCTGTAGAGGTTTGGTGTATTAGAAAAAAATATTACTAATATAGTTTTGTATAAATTCACCAAATATTTTATTTAATTTGAACAAACCGTTCAAAAGTTACAAGAGTTGCAATAAATAAATACACTGTAAGCAAATTCACGTGGCCAAGAATTATAATGAAGTTTAAGTGCCTGTACTTATTTTTTTAAATATACCACAAGAATATTATTACTATCATTTTGAAGATAGTTTTTTCTAGATTTTTTCATCTTAATACAAAATTCATCTATGTCAAAATGGAAAAAAGTTATAACCTTAAAACCACAAAAACTACATGGCGCTTATACAAATAAAAACTCAACTTTAAACAATTTTGTAAGCCAAAATCAATATTAAACTAAAATTGCCAAAATGAACTTTTTCCAAAATCTATGTATATCATTCTATAGATAATTTTATCTACATTTTTTCGTCCTTACTTAAAATTTATCTATTTTCATTCATTTAAAAGTTAAATTTATAAAACTAAAAAAAATGCATCCCTAGAACTAAAAAACTGTTATACCCAAAAGTCACAATACTCAAACGTTTGTACATTTTTTTTAAATTTACAACAACGAAACAATGCATACCATTTTTTAGATCATTTTATCTACATTTTTTCGTCTTTATGCAAAATTCATCTGAATTTAGTATTTTGAAAGTTATAATCAAAAAAACAAAAAAAAATGTCACACTGACTACTAATAAAAAAAACTGCATATGAATTATTTTCTTCATTATCGATTTTAACCGTTTGTAGAATTTTACAAAAACATTTTTAAGGAAATCTATTTATACACGTTTGTAGATAATTTTATCTACATTTATTCGTCTTTATACAAAATCCATCTAAATTCAGTATTTCGAAAGTTACAATTAAAAAACCAAAAAAAATGTCATCCCGACTACCAATAAATAAACTGCATATAATAAATTAATTTCTTCAACATGAATTTTAACTGTTAGTAGAATTTTACAAAAATATTTTTAAGGAAATCTATTTATACAAGTTTATAGATAATTTTATCAAGATTATTTCATCCAAACAAAAAATCACGTATCTATGTTTATAAGAAAGTAAATAAATAATAAAACCAACAAATATGCATGTTCATCTTTCAAAAAATCATCTAAATCAAACTCTAGGTTTGTCCAATTATATAATATTGTTAAAATAACCAACAAAAAATCTAAGTACACCATTTTTAGGATAATTTTGAACAAAATCTGAACAAAATCTTTACTTATCTCGACTCAGCAAAAAGTTCAAAAGTTACAATAAAAAACTGAAAAAAGGTCCTTGAAAACATACCTTATACAGAATATGTAGTAGTAGTCAAAATGTTTGGAGCTTACCTGTAACAAAAAGAAAAAAATATTAAAAATCATAATATATATATATATTTATATATATATATATATATATAAAATAAATATTTACATATATATATATAAATAAATAAATATTTACATATATATATATATATATATATATATATATATATATATATATATTATGTAAATAAATATATTACTTTTTTACAAAAATGCAATTTGTTTCGATTTCAGTTTTTTGTTTGATAAATTACTTTGGGGTTTATTTACGATCAAAAGGGCGTGTACATCAATTTGTATTCTTAAAAAATACCCTCAAGAATTCTGAAGAAACCTCTCATACCCTTTTAAATCATTTTTCATATATTTTTTCCTACAAATCATCCCTTTAGGCAACATGGTACTAAATAATATCGAACAATGTAAAATTTAATATATAATGTAAAATTTAATATAATATATTTAACTCTATGTTAAATACAGTTATTTCTTAAATCAACATTTAACCTTCCTGAAACTAATTTACATTTCGCAGAAGAGATGACGCCACAATTTACACTTCATGGCGCCTTTTATTCAAATTCTTTTTAAACTCGTAGAGAAACTTTTGTAAAGAATCTTCTCTATTTGAGAAAAAGATTTTAAAGCAAAAAATATTAAGAGAATTCTTAGAAATCATGAAAAGGTGTTAGAATATCAATTTTATATTAATAAAAGAATGATAGATAATATACAATAATGGAATAAAAGGATCAGGAAATAGAATAAAAGGATTCTTCATTGTACTTTTGTTTATTTACTCATATATTATATTATATATTCAACTTTTTATTAAGTCTTCACAAAATTATCTTCACAAATATCACATTCCTCATAATTATTGATTACCACTTACTTATGAATAAATATATTAATTACTTAATTCATAAATAAATAAATAAAAATGCATCCAACAATTTTTCAAAATTCCATACAAAAATTCTAAAAAAAAGTCCAGCATGCACGTCCGAATCACACGCCTCGAACTCACACCCTAGACTTAACTTTAAACTGTCAAACTCACTCTTTGACACTTTACTGCTCCATCCATACACAAAAGTTCTAAAGATGACCTTGACACGTAAAAACATAGACCGATCAAGTTTTTATTTAACAAAATTTAATTACAGTGCATTTATTCCTTGTATCTCTTGTAACTTTTGAACGGTTTGTCCAAATTGAATGAAATATTCTGCAAATTTGTACAAAAATAAATCGTCTATAATACTGTCTAATATTGTTATACTCTACAACAACTCGATGTATTTTAAAACAGCTGTATATAGTATACAATATAGCTGTCTATCAAGATGATTATAATACTTGTGGAGTGTAGTTCTGAAACTATTTTCTCATAAATCATCCCTCTAAAACGACTTTTCTTTAAAATTTTCTTCCAAGAAGACATTTGTATATATTAAAATAGTCAAATAGTCAAAAGTTTTGTGGAAAAATGTCAAAAGCGAAAAGTTGTAAGAAATAAACAGTGGTGATATATATGATCAAAAGATATTTAAATATATATATATTTTTATATTTTATACAGATTTGATTTTTTTTTATAAATAGTAGTGTTTGTGCTAGAATGCTGTAATTTGAGTATGTTACTTTGCAATTCATATACTATGACTACAAATACTAAAACCGATGATGTTTTACAAATTTGTAAATATAAATAATAGTTTAAGGAAAAAACAGCACTAAATTTTGACTTAAGTTTGATGAAATCAGAATATACTAGTGGTGTTTAAGAATTTTTTTAAATTGTACTATTTATAGTTAAGACCTGAAACTTGGTCATAATATACTTTAAAATGTCTACTATGCTTACAAATACTAAAATTCATGATATCTCTCATACATTTTTAACTAAAAATTATATTTTGAATAAATGACTTCAAATATATAAGTTGATACTTATATAGTCAAATTTGATAAAGTGAATTTTACATATTTTTATAAATTTAACCATTTATAGTTAAGACTTGAAGCTTTGTCATAATATACTCTAAAGTGTGTACAATGATGACAAATACTAAAATCGATGACTTATTTGTAAATTTTGTAGTATAAATAATAGTTTTGATAAATGTCCCAAATTTTTTTGCTTTGGTTTGATGAAACTAAGACATTAGATTGCGGTTTAAAGATTTTTTTATAAATATACTGTTTATAGTTAAGGCTTCAAACTTTGTCATTATATACTTCAATATATCTACTATGACAGCAAATACTAAAATCGATGAGTGTTCTAGCAAATTTCTTATATAAAAAATATTTTAAATAAATTACTCAAAATATTTCATTTTGTTTTGATGAATTAAAAATGTAATAGTATTGGTTTAAGGATTTTTATAAATTTAACTAGTTATAGTTAAGACTTGAAAATGGGTCATAGTATACTATATGTGTGTCTACTATGATAACAAATACTAAAATCGATGAGTCTTCTAACAAAATACACAAACAAAGCATATATAATAAATATTACAGTGTCATGTTTAGAGAGCTCTGCAGGACGCACCGTTTGTACTACAGTGCTGTAATTTAAGTATGTCATTCTTAAGTATGTCTATTATGACAACAAATACTAAAATCGATGAATCTTCTAACAAAATTACAAGCAAAAACATTAATTTCCTAACAAAATACAATAACATAAAATGTTTGGTATATATGATAGTGTCATGTTTAGGGAGCTCTGTAGGACGCACCGTTTGTACTACAATATTGTAATTTGAATACATTACTCTTCAATGCATATACTATGATAACAAATACTAAAATTGATAACTTTTGGAACAAAAATTCAAGAAAAACCAACATTCTCAAAACAAATCGTCAACAAAGCAACTGTAATTCCCATGGCAATGTCATTTTCGAGCTCTGCAGGACGCACTATTTTTATTACGATACTGTAATTCAAGTATGTCATTCTTTAAAATGTCTACTTTGTCAACAAATACTAAAATCAATGAGTCTTCTAACAGAATCACTAGCAAAAAAATTAATTATATAACAAAATACACTAACAAAACATGTATAATAAATTTTACAGTGTCATGTTTAGAGAGCTCTGCAGAACGTATCGTTTGTACTACAATACTGTAATTCGAGTATTTCATTCTATATTATGTCTACAATGACAACAAATACTAAAATCGATGAGTCTTTTGAAAAAATCATAAGTAAAAAATTAATTACCAAACAAAATTCAACAACACAAGATTTAAAATAAATATAATAGTGTCATGTTTAGAGAGCTCTGCAGGACGCACCATTTGTACTACAGCACAGCAATTCAAGTATGTCATTCTGAAATATGTCTACTATGATATCAAATACTAAAATTGATATACTTCAGAACAAAAATTCAAGAAAAATCAACATTCTCAAAGAAAAATCATTGACAAAACAAGTATAATAAATTTTACAGTGTCATGTTTAAAGAGCTGCACAGGACGTACCGTTTGTACTACAGAGTTGCAATTTTAATATCATATTCCTCAATATGTCTACATTGACAACGAATACTAAATTTGCCAGGCTTTCTTTCAAAATTTTAAAATATTTACGATTATCCGGACAAAGATCATAATACAAATAAATAACTTGATAAAGTATTGTATGTTTTAACGAGCTCTTCAGACCGCAGTTTTTGTACTAGAAAGCAATAATTTGAGTATGTTACTCTTCAATGCATATAATATGGTAACAAATATTAAAATTGATAAGTCACCTTGCAAAATTTGAGAAAAATAAGGATTTTCTGAGAAAAGTACCCACAGAACGTTAATTAATATGAAGATAGTTTTTTAGGTTTAGATTTTTTTTGAATAATGTGCTATTAGTTACAGAATGTTGAAATTTGAGTATGATACTCTCCAATGCATATACTATTACAACAAATAATAAAATTAATGTGTAGTCTTGGAAAATTATAAAATATTAGCTATTTTTCAAAAAAAGTACCCGAAAATTTTGTGTACGGATTTAGTGAGATCTAAGAAAATAATTTGTGGGTTGAATATTTTTTTAAATTATACTATTTGTACTAGAATGCTGTAATTTGAGTATGTTACTCTTCAATGCATATACTATGACAACAAATACTAAAATTAATACACTTCGGAACAAAAATTCAAGAAAAACCAACATTTTCACAAAAAGTCATTAACAAAACAGGTACGAGGTGTGTTCAAAAAGTACCCGGAATTACTAATAATTAAATTTCGCGGGTCTGGAGTGTCTGATTGTCAAAACTTTTTTTTATTGTGTTGGTATACATGCCCCTAAAGTATGATGAAATTTTTCAGCTATATTCACTGTTTACTTTGTCTGTGGTAGTCGCTAAGGTTCGACGTGTTTTTCTGAGCTCGGCGATTTTTACAATGGAAGAATTGAAAAGTCAAAGAATTTGTATTAAATTTTGCGTAAAAAATGAAATAAAGTGTTGCAAAGTGCAAAAATTCACCAGATATGGCTCCGTGTGACTTTTTCCTATTCCCAAAGTTGAAGAGACCCATGAAAGGACGGCGGTTTTCCTCGATTGAAGAAATTCGCCGAGAGTGCTCAAGGACATATCAAAAAGTGAATATCAAGGGTGCTTCGAAAATTGGAAAAAACGCTGGCATAAGTGTATTATATCTGGGGGGGACTACTTTGAGGGGGACCACATTAATGTAGACGAATAAATAAATATTTTTTTGAAAAAACGAAAATTCCGGGTACTTTTTGAACAGACCTCGTATATTAAATTTTGTAGTGTCATGTTTTGGGAGCTCTGCAGGACGCACCGTTTGTACCACCGACTTGTAATTCACCCAAATCATACATCAATATGTCTACTATGACAAAAAATACGAAAACCAATGAATTTCCAATCACAAATATCAATAATAAACAAACCCTTTTCAGTACAAAAAATTTAATCATTTCTTTCCTTGTAAATATTTGTTTCCTTCATAATAAATCACTACAAAATTGCAAAGGGTTGCCAGAAATAATTTTCGTTTAATAAGCGAAGCGCGATTATATAACGAGAAATATTTAATAATTGCAATATATATATATATATATATATATATATATATATATATATATATAAAGCTAGTATTTCCCAGAAACTGTAATTAATTTTGTGAAATGTGCTGGAATAGCTGTTCCACCAGCTATTTACCGGTGGAGGGTAGTTTTTTGATGTTGTATTATGTAAAAGATAATCCGTGCAAGGAAATTGGATGCGGTTTTTTAGGATTACGTTTATAGTTGTATGAGGAAAACTTTGTTTAAATTACATGGTTGTAGTACAAACGGTACGTCCTGCAGAGCTCTGTAAACATGACACTATCAGATTTATTGCATATGTTTTGAGGACGTCATTTCTCACGATAAAGCTTTTTAGCTCGTGTTTTTGTTAGAAGACTCATCAATTTTAGTATTTGTTGTCAAAGTAGATATACTTAGGAATGACATACTTAAATTACAGCACTTTAGTACGAACGGTGCGTCCTGCAGAGCTAACTGAAAATGACATTGCCAAGGGAATCACTGTTGCTTTGTTGACGACTTGTTTTGAAGAAGTTGGTTTTTCTTGAATTTTTGTTCTGAAAGTTACTGATTTTAGTATTTGTTGTCAAAGTAGACATACTTAAGGATGACATACTCAAATTACAGTACTGTAGTACAAACGATGCGTCCTGCAGAGCTCTCTAAACACGACATGGTAATATTTAATATAAATGTTTTGTTAATGTATTTTATTAGAAAATTATTTTTTTGCTAGTGATTTTGTTAGAAGACTCATCGATTTTAGTATTTGTTGTCAAAGTAGATATACTTAAGAATGTCATAGTTAAATTACAGCACTGTAGTGCAAACGGTGCGTCCTGCAGAGCTCTCTAAATATGACACCGTAGAATTTATTATACATGTTTGGTTAGTGTATTTTATTGCTTGTGATTTTGTAAGAAGACTCATCGAATTTAGTATTTGTTGTCATAGTAGACATGTTTAAGAATAACATACTTAAATTACATTACTGTAGTACAAACGGTGCGTCCTGCAGAGCTCTCTAAACATGACACTGTAAAATTTATTATACTTGTCTTGTTAGTGTATTTTGTTAGAAAATTATTATTATCGGGTGATTTTGTTAAAAGACTCCTCGATTTTAGTATTTGTTGTCATAGTATATGCATTAAAGAGTAACATACTCAAATTATAGCATTCTGGTGCTAACGGTGCGTCCTGCAGAGCTCTCTAAACAAGACACTGTAAAATTTATCAAATTAATTTTGTTAACGACTTCTTGTGAAAATGTTGGTTTTTCTTGAATTTTTGTTCCAAAAGTTACTAAGTTTAGTATTCGGGGTCATAGTATATGCATTGAAGAGTAACATACTCAAATTATAGCATTCTGGTACAAACGGTGCGGCCTGCAGAGCTCTCTAAACATGATATTGTAAAATTTGTTATACTTGTTTTGTTAGTGTATTTTGTTAGATAATTATTTTTTTGCTAGTGATTTTGTTAGAAGACTTATCGATTTTAGTATTTGCTGTCATAGTAGACATTTTAAATAATGTCATACTTAAATTACAGTACTGTAGTACAAACAATGCGTTCTGCAGAACTCTCTAAACATGACACTGTAAAATTTATTATACATGTTTTGTTCAAGAGTTTTTGTGAAAATGTGAGTTTTTCTTGAATTTTTGTTCTAAAGGTTATCGGTTTTAGTATTTGTAGTCTCAGTAGACATTTTAAAGAATGACATATTAGAATTACAGTACTGTAGCACAAATGGTGCGACCTGCAGAGCTCTCTAAACATGACACAAGCATATATATTGAGCATTTTGTGTAGTTGTATTTTGTTAAGTGATTAATTTTTTTCTTTTGATTTTGTTAGAAGACTTGCCAATTTTAGCATGTCTTGTTATAGTAGACATACTTAAAAACGATATACCCAAAAGGCAGTACTGTAGTACAAACGGTACGTCCTGCCGAGCTCTCTAAACATGACACTATCATATATAATAAACATTTTCTGTTGTTGTATTTTGTTAGATAATTATTTTTTTACTAATGATTTTGTTAAAAGACTTATCGATTTTAGTATTTGTTGTCATAGTACATGCATTGAAGAGTAGTATACTCAAATTACAGCCTTTTAGTACAAATTATGCGGCCTGAAGAGCTCGTTAAAACTTGCAATACTTGATTAACTAATTTATTATTGACATTATTTCTTTCATATACTTTGCCCAGATAAATGTAATTATCTCTAAATTTTGAAAGAACCCTGGCAAATTTAAAATTGTTGTCAAATTAGACATATTGAGCAAGATTATATTAAAATTTCAACTCTGTAATACAAACCGTGCGGCCTGCAGAGTTCGTTAAAAAGTGACCATACACATTTAACCAATTTATTAATTGCCACATTTATATTTGGTTCATGTTCAGATAATTGTGAATACTACAAAATTTTGCAAGGCGAGTCATCGATTTTAGTATTTGTCAATATAGTATATGCATTGACAAGTAACATACTCAAATTACAGCGTTCTAGTACAAATAGAGGAATTTTGAAACATATTCAAACCACAACATGTTTTTTTCACTCACATTTATTTTTTGGATACTTTCTTCCGAAAATTGTTAATATTTTAAAATTTTACAAGAAAAGTCATCAATATTAGTAATTGGTATCATAGCATATACACTGGAGAGTAACATACTCAAATTATAGGATTCTAGCTATATTGCAAATATTTTTAAAAATTTATCAAATATTACATTGTAATTTTTGCTTCTTCACAAAAAGAAAGTACTCGTGAAAGTAGTACGGGCTCTGGTGGATATTTTGTTAGAACACTTGTAAATTTTAGTAGCTGCCCTCATAGTATATACATTGAAGACCCACATACTCAAATTACAGCACTCTAGTACAAATAGTGTAATTATAAAAATTATTCAAACTTTAACATGTCTTATTCGAGTGGACAATGTATTTTATGTACTTTGTTCAAGAAATTGTTAATATTTAAAAATTTTCCAAGACGACTTATCAATTTTAGTATTTGTTAGCATAGTATATACATTAAAGACCAACATACTCAAATTAGAGCATTCTAGTACAAATAGAATAATTATAATAAATAATCAAATTTTCTTTTTCTAATTCTATCCAAACACACAAAAAGTTTAAGCATTGCAAAAATGCATTGACTTACTATATCTGCCATAACTCTAAAACCATTCGCTTAGCATAAATGATGCATAAGACAAATTTGTTCACAATCAAATCACCAACAATATTGTCTTTCACCATAAAACCCTACAACAACTCCCTGTACTTTAAAATAGAATTTGAAACAACCCAATAATCAAAAGTACCAAAGTACCAAACTACACTAGTTTCCATACAAACTTCAAGTTTTCTAAGACTTCACGCATACAGCGCACGAAGACATCTTGCATTGGAATCGAGTATACCCAGTGCACTTTTTTTGTTTGAACTCATATAACTCACAAACCATTCGTTTAGTATGAATGACGTTTATGACAAACTTATGCACCAATAAATTATCTTTAATATTGTCTTTCACCCCAATACCCTACAGCAACTCGGTGTACTTTAAAATGCATTTAAAAATATATCACGAGTACAACTTTGCTACCGCCGTTAATGTAATGAAATCGTATAGTAAAAACGGCGGAAGCAAAGTTGTATAACAAGTTAAAGTGTACACGTCATAACTTTAAAACCATTCGTTTAGTATGAATGACGTGTATGACAAAATTATGCACAAATAAATTGTGCACAATATTGTCTAACATCATTTTGACCTACAGCAACTCCCTGTACTTTAAAATAGTGCCTAATAGTCTCAAGTACAAAACTACACTAGTTTCCATACAAACTTCAACGTTTTCTAAGACTTCACGCATACAGCGCACGAAGACATCTTGCATTGGAATCGAGTATACCCAGTGCACTTTTTTTGTTTGAACTCATATAACTCACAAACCATTCGTTTAGTATGAATGACGTTTATGACAAACTTATGCACCAATAAATTATCTTTAATATTGTCTTTCGCCCCAATGCTCTACAGCAACTCGGTATACCCCAAAATCGCAACCGAATACAAAGTTTATCACATGCACATGTTTGTCTAATGATAGATGTGTCCATTGCCCATATATTAGTCGTGCACCTTTGGCCTTTGGCCATTCGTGCCCTTCGGCCCTTCGGTATCCGATAAATTCATTAGCTCATCCCTTAATACGGTGGAGAGTGTTTCAACCCGGTGGAGAGATCGCCATACAATGTATGTCCATTAGTATGGATGTTGTGATATTATGAA
>NW_020538040.1:2515295-2531852 GCF_003426905.1 Ctenocephalides felis | reverse complement strand
CGAAATTGTCACGCAACCAACTTTGGTTAAATAATTTATTAAGACATTCGATTTCCGATTCTAATTTTTAAAGCCGATACTTTTTTCGAAAATAAATACTACTTTATAATCACTAAGTATTTCCAATAAAATTATTATAATTCCGATTCTAATATTTAAAGCCGATACTGTTTTTTTCTAAAATAAATACTATTTTATAATCGCTAAGTATTTCCATTAAAATTATCATTCCCATTCTAATATTTAAAGCCGAAACAATGTTTTTTCTAAAATAAATACTATTTTATAATCGTATAAGTATTCCTAAAACAATAATATTTTTTAATTAATGAGTATTTTTCTTTATGATATAAATTAGCCGATACTGAATTCATAAATAAATACTTTTGTCACAAAACAATACTTTTTTTTAATTAATGAGTTTTTTTCTTTGTGATATAAATTAGCCGATACTAAATTCATAAATGAATACTTTTGTCACAAAACAATACTTTTTTTTTATTAATGAGTATTTTTCTTTGTAATATAAATTAGCTGATACTAAATTCATAAATGAATCTTTTGTCACAAAACAATACAATTTTTAATTAATGAGTATTTTTCTTTGTGATATAAATTATCCGATACTAAATTCATAAATGAATACTTTTGTCACAAAACAATACTTTTTTTAAATTAATGAGTATTTTTCTTTATGATATAAATTAGCCGATACTAAATTCATAAATGAATACTTTTGTCACAAAACAATACTATTTTTTAATTAATGAGAATTTTTCTTTATGATATAAATTAGCCGATACTAAATTCATAAATGAATACTTTTGTCACAAAACAATACTTTTTTTAATTAATGATTAGCCGATACTAAATTCATAAGTGAATCTTTTGTCACAATACAATACAATTTTTAATTAATGAGTATTTTTCTTTGTGATATAAATTAGCCGATACTAAATTCATAAATGAATACTTTTGTCACAAAACAATACTATTTTTTAATTAATGTGAATTTTTCTTTTTGATATAAATTAGCCGATACTAAATTCATAAATGAATACTTTTGTCACAAAACAATACTTTTTTTTAATTAATGAGTATTTTTCTTTGTGATATAAATTAGCCGATACTAAATTCATAAATGAATACTTTTGTCACAAAACAATACTTTTTTTTAATTAATGAGTATTTTTCTTTGTGATATAAATTAGCTGATACTAAATTCATAAATGAATCTTTTGTCACAAAACAATACAATTTTTAATTAATGAGTATTTTTGTTTGTGATGTAAATTAGCCGATACTAAATTCATAAATAAATACTTTTGTCACAAAACAATACTTTTTTTTAAATTAATGAGTATTTTCTTTGTGATATAAATTAGCCGATACTAAATTCATAAATGAATACTTTTATCACAAAACAATACTATTTTTCAATAAATGAGAATTTTTCTTTATGATATAAATTAGCCGATACTAAATTCATAAATGAATACTTTGTCACAAAACAATACTTTTTTTTAGTTAATGAGTATTTTTTCTTTGTGATACAAATTAGCCGATACTAAATTCATAAATGAATACTTTTGTCACAAACAAAAAACTTTTTTTTAATTAATGAGTATTTTTCTTTGTGATATAAATTAGCCGATACTAAATTCATAAATGAACACTTTTGTCACAAAACAATACTATTTTTTAATTAATGTGAATTTTTCTTTATGATATAAATTAGCCGATACTAAATTCATAAATGAATACTTTTGTCACAAAACAATACTTTTTTTTAATTAATGAGTATTTTTCTTTATGATATAAATTAGCTGATACTAAATTCATAAGTGAATCTTTTGTCACAAAACAATACAATTTTTAATTAATGAGTATTTTTCTTTGTGATATAAATTTATAAATGAATACTTTTTGTCACAAAACAATACTTTTTTTAATTAATGAGTATTTTTCTTCGTGATATAAATTAGCCGATACTAAATTCATAAATGAATACTTTTGTCACAAAACAATACCTTTTTTTTTAATTAATGAGTATTTTTCTTTATGATATAAATTAGCCGATACTAAATTCATAAATAAATACTTTTGTCACAAAACAATACTATTTTTTAATTAATGAGCATTTTTCTTTTTGATATAAATCGAATTTGAAATTAGTATCGAAAAATCATTGTTTTAAACTTTTCAAAATTTTGAAAATGATGCTGATTTAGCAGCATCAAATACAGGCATAGAATTTATAATAATATTGTAATTCGATCTGTAGAGAGTTTTAGATCTCTCTTGCACTTATGTTTGATTTTGGTGAAAAGTACTCAATATTCGATACTGAGTAGTATCGATACTTTTGCCACGATACTTTTTTGGAATCGATACTTTGCCTCGATTCTTTTTTCAGTACTCGGTAACGATACTTTGCCTCGATACTTCTAACACTACTCTTGTGGCGGGCTGGGGAACCCCAGGTGTGTCCCGCTTACATAGGTGTTTAAGTGTAAGTGCCATTTGTTTTCGGGTGGGCATAGACGGTCAGTCTAGAGTGATATTATTATGGTGTTGGGCTCTGCGGGGGGAGCAAGAAGGAAAACTAGATCTTAGCCCCCATCTATGGTCTTGTATTTGGGGGGCAATCACACCAGTAGAGGCTGAATTACTGTAAATTCGCGTCCGTAAAAGTAAACTGGTTATTTAAATATTTGAGTTTTGTAAATTGATACGTAAATATATTATTTCTTGTTTATCGTCAAATTAGTTTTTTTTTGTATTTCCGCGCGTTACGCAGTGAAGGATTGTCCATATCATCGGGCTCATCGATTCTGGCCAACTAATTTATAATTCGGGCTACAGTTATTCCATTAAATCTAATACTACAACCAAGGAAATAGGTGACAGCACACGCACATAGGATAAGTTTGCGTTTCAAGGAAACATGTTACGAAAAACTGTACGAAAAACGTAACTTTTAAAAATACATAACTTTTTTTTTCTTTCGAAGTCTAGCCTTTCTGTTTTAAGTTTACTACGCACAGTTTTTCCTGACACGATTTCCTTGAGAACGAATAGGTTTAAGATAGTTTCAAGCAAACGGATTTATTTTTGTATTGTAATTTTTGTGTTACTGAAGGATTTTTTTGTTTTTTTTTTTTTAAATTAATGATGTTTGTGTATTTTTATTTGACCTGTATATATAAGTTCATGTTTACTAGCTGCTACGTGTTTTGTGTTTGTAAACAAAGGGGGAATAGGTTACCAGGATACTAGGAATATCTGACCGGAACCACAACACCCAAGGGATGGCCGGCACACAACCACAACCACAATCATCGTCCATTAGTCAGGCTCACACTTGAGCAAGCTCATTTAACTACCCAACCCAAAGTCGAGGACAAAGGGCAAAACAGGACCCTAGGAAGAACACCGGAACAACCCGGAAAACCCATGAGAAGGCAAAATTTCAACTTTGGATTTAAGAGCCGAGGGAGGCTCTAGTGTGACAGGGGGCGTGTAACGACAATTGGTATTGTCGTCAAAGGGTTGCACCACCTTCAGTGCAAATGGACTCCCCCACCTACTTCTAATAGAGTTCCTGCAATATAAGGTCCAAGTCGAGGGTTGAAAATTAGCATTAAGAAATGTAACATCCTCCGAAGAGATCGGCCGGTTCCAGGAGCGAGTCTCTGCACCCGCTTTGTGTATAGTGGTGTGTGTGTGTGTTGTGCCAGGAGAGGAGAACCTGTTCCAGCAAAGGTCAGATGTATTGTTTAGTATCTATTCCCTCCGTTGATTCCGTTAGTATAACCCAATACTCCGTTATGTGAGTCCAATAATCCTTCAGTTAAGTTTGTCCGTTAAGTAATTAATAAAGATATTATCAGTACGTTAGAATTTAGGCATAGATCATGACTATACGTAGGTACTATCATGACCTCACACCTGTAATATTAATTAGTTAAATTAAATAAGCAAAAAAGTACCTGCTCGTTCATTCGCGTAGTTAGTTGGTTTAGTTTTCACAGGTAATTACAGGGTGTTCTTAGAAGTCGGGTTGAGGAGTTGGAGTAACCTTTTGTAATGGGGGTGCAACGCTAAGATGTAATAATATTTGGTAGTCGTTGCAATCCCCCAGAAAGGGCCCATCAACCACCACTTGTCACAATATGTATATATATATATATATATATATATATATATCCATTACTACATTTGTTATTAAAATTGTTGTATAAATATTTAAACAGGGCTTGATAACATTTTCCTAATAATATTTTACACGTTATGGGAATTTGGGGGTTTTGGGGGTTTTGTCATATGTTATTATGGGGCCCACAGGTGCTACCTAGCATATTGCAATTAAAACAGATATAAATGTGAATTAATAATTATTATGAATCAGTCGCATATATACGTCACGTGTGTATGAGAGGTTTTACATATAATGCGTTGGAACAAACCACAGATTTATTTGGTAGAATAATAATAAATGATATTAGGGTTTTTATATTAGAGCAAAATCGATAAAAGGGACTCTACTGACGAGCAAACTAAACAAACCAATGTAATGGTTTGTTTAGTTTAAGAAACTCTACTGTACTTAAAATTTTTAAAAAAAAAATGACACTGGAGAAAAACTATTGAATACTAATAGCTTGATAAGTTTTTAAGTACCATATTTAAATAGTGCTCGTCGAGACCTTTCATTTGATACCCCACAAGCCTATATTTGAAGCAAAACTTTCTGACTTATGTTTGATCTCGAGTTCAGCAACCCAATGGTCTACTTTTGTTATTTCTTTTGTAACTTTTGAACGGTTTGTCCGATTTGTATGAAATATTCGGTAAATTTGTACTAAATTAAATTATCTATAAAATAGTCTAATGTATTTATAATAATAAGATTTTGAGAATTAAATAAAGAACCCTATTGGTTTGTTGAATTTATATGTATGATATTTAGATACAGCTCATTAAGACCTTTCATTTGATACCCCACATGCCTATATTTGAAGTAAAACTTCTTAACTCATGTATGAACTCTTGTTCTGCAACCCATTGGTTTACTTTTGTTATTTCTCTTGTACCTTTTAAACCGTTCGTCCGATTTGTATGAAATATTCGGCAAATTTGCACTAAATTAAATTATTCATAATATAGTCTAATGTATTTATAATAATTAATGATTTCGAGAATTAAATAAAGAACCCTATTGGTTTGTTGGATTTATATGTATGATAATTAGATACAGCTCTTTTTCATTTGATACCCCACATGCCTATATTTGAAGTAAAACTTCTTAACTCGCATTTGACCCGCTGTACTGCTTATAGTACGGCAACTCGTTCACGGTGCATTGATTTACTAAATATCTCATAACTTCCAAACGCTTAATCCAAACTAAATGCAATATTCAGCAAAATCATGTAGAATTAAACAATCTACAATATTTTCTAATACCATACAACCCTATAACAAGTCTGTATGCTCAAAAATGCAACACAAAGTGCAAATTTAATAATTTAAAACTATCCTTGAAGCGAATTTGCACTAAAACTAATCAGAAAACTTTTCGTTCGATTGAAATTTTAATTGCGATAAAATTTTAACGAGTAGAATTTAGAATTTAGAATTCCGAACTTTATCGAATAGATTCGGTTAATTCCGGTTGACCGTTCGGTTCGATGGAATTAGTTTGAAAACTTTTGTACGAGATAGGAATTGAATTAAAACGATTTTAATGTTTTAATTTAATTGATTTCGATTGAAACCGTAATTATAATTATTATTCGATATGATAATAATGATAATAGATTTATTTGATTTAAAATTATATTACGCGATATTTTATATAGTTTTGCTTTTGTGTTCGTTAAATCAATTAAAACTGTGACAAAAAAGCTCTATATGAAATTATGTGAATAAAAAATGCAAAGTTATTAACAAAATTCAATTAAATGCATTAATACTAAATATATTTTCTAAAATAACTAGCAGGTTTTAGAGTTTTAAAGTATTGAGAAATTTCAAATACAAATCCGCAGTAAATTAAATATCATAAATTACATAAATGTAGAATATATTAGTTTATTTATTTATAAGCATATTGGATTGCTATGCTTATGACTACGATATTTGGATAGTGCTCGTCGAGACCTTTAATTTGATACCCCACATGCCTATATTTGAAGTAAAACTTTTTTAGTCACACTAGACCCCGAGTTCCGCAACCCATTGGTCGACTTTTGTTACATCTCTTGTAACTTTTGAACGGTGCGTTCAAACTAAATGGTTTATTTGGTGAATTTGTTCTAAATTAAAAGCTTTATTACATTTTGATTTTAGATGCAGTAAATTAAATATCATGAATTCAATAAATGTAGAATATAGTAGTTTATTTATTTATAACCCAATTGGTTTGCTATCTTTATGACTACGATATTTGGATAGTGCTCGTCAAGACCTTTTATTTGATACCCCACATGCCTATATTTGAAGTAAAACATCTGAACTCATGTTGTACCCCGAGTTCTGCAACCCATTGGTCGACTTTTGTTACGTCTCTTGTAACTTTTGAACGGTGCGTCCAAATTGAATGAAATATTCGACGAAATCGTGCTAAATTTAATTATCTATAACATAACATCAGTTTGATTCGCTTTAAAATTGCAAAACTTGACATTAGAAATTCAATAAATATCTTGTACGGAACCCTATGACTTTGTAAAGTCGTAAAGTATGTTTCATGAATAGTGCTCGTTGTGACCTTTCATTTGATACCCCACATGCCTATATTTGAAGTAAAACTTGTTAACTTATGCCTGGTCATGTGTTTTGCAACCCATTGGTCGACTTTTGTTACACCTCTTGTAACTTTTGAACGGTGCGTCCAAATTGAATGGTTTATTTGGTGAATTTGTTCCAAATTAATTATATTATGATATTTTCTAGTATAATTTTACTTATGGTCCTTTATAATGACGACAATTGACACTAGAAATATCATACATAATTTATACGAAACCCTATTGGTTTGTTTTGGTGATGACTACGATATTTGTATAGTGCTCGTCGAGACCTTTCATTTGATACCCCACATGCCTAAATTTGAAGTAAAACTTCTGAACTCTTGGTTTATCTTTCGTTATATCTCTTGTAACTTTTGAACTGTTCGTCCAAATGGAATGAAATATTCGGCAAATTTGTACAAAATTGCACGATTTACAAAAAGTTCTAACACAGTAACACTTAACAGCAACTTAGTGTACTTTAAAACTGTAAAAATTGACATTACAAATCAAATAATCATGTTGTACGCAACCCTATTGCTTTGTAGTGCGTTTGAGTAAGATTTATGTATAGTTCTCGACGAGACCTTTCATTTGATACCCAACATGCCTATATTTGAAGTAAAACTTCTTAACTCACATTGAACCCGCTATACTTTATATAGTCACTAATTTGTTTTTCATGCATTTATTTATTAAATTGCTTATAACTTTTGAACCGTTCATCCGAATTGAATGAAATATTCGGCAAAATTGTTCAAAATTAAATTATCTACAACACTGTAGATACAGTGACTAAATAAAACTAATATTTATAGTAAAAAAATAATAAATAAAGTCGGAAAGACAATAAATTACACGTAAAGACGCGCACGTCTTGCATCTCGAGACAAAAACCTTACGTGACTCGAGAAACGAGATATAGATGGCCCCAGGATATACTATATATAGGATGTAAAATGCATTTATCTCGATTTAAAACAAAATATATATATATATATATATATATATATACTTGTTTAAATTTAATGTAAATTTTGGAATTTTAGCTCGTCAGTAAAGTCTTTTCTTTTACTCTAGGTTGATTTTTAATCCCACTTCTGCTTGTAATAAACTTTATACTGTTTTCTCAATTAAAAGACATCTAATAATGCTTCTATCTACCCTTAACTATAAACCATAGTTTATGAGGGTGAAAAGAACTATGAAACGTTTGTGACAATTTCACAGACGGATAGTTGGAATGTCGTAAAACGAGCGTAAACTATAATAAAATAAATTGCGAAATCATATCGTTTCATGGCGTCACATAAAAGACAAAGGGTTGTGAAAATAAGGGTGCTATCTTAAAACAAATAATAACAATATAGTGTTATAGTTAATGATAAAACACAAATATTGCATTGTAAATTCAAATTTGAATTCAAATGTTAACGGTCGAAAAGGAGTTGACAGTACTAACTCGGGGACAACTTCATTGTATTGGGTACATTGTTCAAACTCATGGAATTTTTACTCTGCAACCCATTGGTCTACCTATTTTTAATATCTCATGTAACTTTTAAACCGTTTGTCCGAATTGAATGTAATATTCAGCAAATTTGTGTTAAATTACATCATCTATAACATAAGAGCAGTTTGCAGCATCTTAGTGTTAAATAAAATTTAAAAAATTGACATTAGAAATTAAATAAATGCTTTGTACGGAACCCTGTGACTTTTTGGAGTCTTTAAATATGATTTTTAGATAGTGCTCGTCGAGACCTTTCATTTGATACCCAACATGCCTATATTTGAAGTAAAATTTCTTTACTCATATTTGACCCGATGTACTATTTATAGTATGACAACTCATTCCCGTGCATTTATTTATTAAATTGTTTGTAACTTTTAAACAAATCGTTTGACGCTAATGAAATACACTACAAAAATGGTCTATATTAAATTATCTATGCTTGTACTTAAGACCAATTATTAAATCAACTCGGTGTACTTTAAAATTACAATAGAAACTAGAAAATTAGTGTTGAATATGGGATATGTGTAATTGTTCGGAACCCTGTCAGTTAGTTTTGGACGTCACAGGTATATTTGGTTAGTGCTCGTCGAGACCTTTCATTTGATACACAACATGCCTATATTTGAAGTAAAACTTCTTAACTCATCTGTTTTGTATTGTTTATATTAGAAGGGATTTGAAGTTAAATTTGTTCTAGAATGAAAAGGGACTCTACTGACGAGCAAATTTAAATTTACTAATATTATATTTTCATAAACATTTTAATCAGACTAAATAACAATCAATATACATCCATATGTATGTTTGGTTGCCAGCCATTCGGGGGTATATAACGCGTGCATCGCAATTTGCTCCTATATAGCTGTACAGCTGCAAATTTATAGCATGTACCCGTTTGATTTTATTGCCCGGTCGTACTAGGAATGATAAAAACAACCCCAAAAACGTTACAGATACGGAATTTGGATGCATATGTATCTAGTGGATGAATTTAGCTTTAAAATGACGCTAAAATTATTAAAATTGGTCAAGTATTTTGCGGGTTATGGGCCCGCAAAAATGAAAAAACAAATGTAAGTTGTGGGAATTTAAAATTTGAATACGTTTTTGCATAAAATTTTGTTATATGAGTTTTAAATTGTTATATACAGATTTGTAGATAATTTCATTAGCTTTCTAACGATATATAATACTTATAATATATTTACTTAAATTTAAACAAATTAAATATAAACATAAACCACAAACATTTATTTATAACTTGAACTATTTTAAAATTGGCGCCGTCAAGCGTCCATGTTGGATTCGGAACTGTCAAGCAGACATTTTGTTTTCGCAACTGTCAATAAAAGAAATTTTAAACTAAAACAATATGGACGCCTTACGATTGTGTTAATTTCAAACTTTAACGAATTATTTTTGCATAATTTTGTTCCAACACTAACATATTGTTATATGCAGATTTGTAGATAATTTTGTCTACTTTTCAACAATATATTATAATAGATAATTGTAAAATTGAATTTACGCATAATAGTGCTAAATATAAAAAAATGTAACCAATGAAATCCACCAATGGTAACTAAATTTTGTAGTCAAATGAAAGGTCTTGACGAGCACTATCCAAATATCATAGTAACAAACTCAACAAAAGTCATAATATCTATTTTGGCAATATTAAAATATACCAACTTGACGTAAGGTAATAGTATATTGGAAGATGTCATAAAGCCTTTAATTTAGAACAAATTTACCAAATAAACCATTTAGTTTGGACGCACCGTTCAAAAGTTACAACAGATGTAACAAAAGTCGACCAATGGGTTGCGAAACTCGCATTCAAATATGAGTTGAAATGTTTTACTTCAAATATAGGCATGTTGGGTATCAAATGAAAGGTCTCGACGAGTACTATCCCAAAATCATACTGAAACACTCTATAAATCACCAAGGTTCCGTACCCAACAATTTTTAGCATCTTTTATACTAAAAACTACGTACATATATGGTTTTAAGCTTTACTATACATATGTATATATTATAATTATATTTTTTCTAAATTATTTTTCCCCAGGCGTCCGTAATTCACACAGAGGCGTCCACATTATTAAAAATAACTGTAAATTTCCGACACGCCGTTCGTTTGTTTGTATTTTTCCTACAGTGTATGTTTTGGCGCGAGTTATGAATTTATTAATTTGCCTTTTCATCATAATTTTTGCTTTCGCAATTTTTATTTTATTTTCTCTCGGAAAATAAAAGGAAAAATGAAAAAAGTGCGAGCGCTATTTTATTATTAAATCTGCTTCTGTGTTTGTTTTAAGCGACACTTTTATTTTGTACTATTTTTATTCAACTGAAAGGCGAGAGAATTATAATGATAGACAAAAGTAAAAAGTTTACACATATTTTGTAGATGATTTTGTTCGAGACGTTGTAAATTGTTATATACATAATTTTAGATAATTTTATTAGCTTTTTAACGATATATAATAATATATATGTTGTAAAACAAATTTTTGCAATATACTTGTAAATATAAGCGAATGTAACGAATGAAAATACCAATGCTGACTAAATTTCAAACTTTACAGATTTTTCTTGCTAAATTTTGTTCAGAAAGTTATAAAACGTTATATACAGTTTTGTAGACAATTTTATTAGCTTTCTAACAATATATAACACTATTGTTATATTTTAACTTTGTTTAACAAAATAAACGTGTAACCTATAAACTACATACATATTCAATGCATCAAATAACATATTATAATTTGTATATAAAATGATTTAAAATTACTGCATTTAATTTAGAACAATGTACCCAACACACATGAAGTTGTCCGCTGTTGGGTACTGTCAACTCTTATTTTGACCGTTAACATTTGAATTCGAATTTAAAATAAAATCTCAAACAAGATTTCTACGAAAATCTTCTAGATTTCTAATTTATTGATACGAAGTGACTCTACTGATGAGCAAACTGAATACCTAGATAGAATGATATAAAAAAGAACTCTACTGACGAGCAAATTAAAAAATCTAGATAGAAAATTAACAAGGGACTCTACCGCCGAACAAATTTTATTTCTAGTTAGAAGAAGAAAAAAAGACTCTACTGACGAATTTACAAAAAATCGAATTAGGAAAAAAAGGACACACAAGCAAATTCGATTTCGAAATAAAAAAGGAGACTCTACTGGCAAGCATATTGTATATTTTTATAAGACTCTATTGACGAGCAAACTGAATTTTTATCTAAAATTAAACTCTACTAACTGTTTTTTTAATCTAAAAAGGGACTCTACTGATGAGCAAACTAACTATCTTTGTAAAAAGGGACTCTACTGACAGGCAAACTGAATATTTCTCTAATATCTAGGGATTCAGAACATTTAATAAGAAAAAGGACTGTACTGACAAACAAACCTAATTTTTTTTTATTTCGGACAAAGAAAAAGAACTGGTGTTGTATGTCATCATTCTTTAAGGCAAATTTCTGGAACTTCCCGTATCAAAAATTAAATTCTCAATTTTTTTTAAACTTTGAAAAAAAAATAGATCTTTTAAGAATTTTAAATTTTTGAAAGAAAATGACTTTTTTGAAAAAAAATGACTTTTTCGAAAAAATGACTTTTTTGAAAAAAATGACTTTTTTGAAAAAAAGACTTTTTTCAAAAAAAAAGACTTTTTGGAAAAAAATGTTCTCTTTATTTTGAAATATTTTGGAAATTTTGAACTTTTTCTTAAAGCGTCGACGAAAATTTGGATCCGCACACACGCACACACATCAGATTAAAAAAGGGACTCTACTAAAGAGCGAACTTTTTTTTATTTAGAAAATGAAAAAAGACTCTACTGACAAGCTAATTGAATAAGGAGAGATGATATAAAAAAGGCCTTTACTGACGAGCAAAAATGATAAATTTACACAGATTTAAAAAGGACTCTAATGACGAGTAATCTTAATTTTTACTTAATCAAGTAACATCTAATGCATAAAAATGAGTCTAAAAGATAAAAAAGGACTCTACTGACGAGCAAATTAAATATTTTACTATAAAGGGACTCTACTGACGAACAAACTGAATATTTTTACTAAAAAGGGACTCTACTGACGAGCAAACTAAATATTTACCAAAAAAGGGACTCTACTGACGAGCAAATTATATATCTATGCAAAAAAGGACTCTATTGATGAGCAATATTCTTCCAAAGCAATAACAAACTATTAAACTCTAATGCACTTCTATTTATTTCTACAAACAAATACAACCGGCCAATAGTTTTACTAAAACAAAATCCGATACAAACTTTTGTTACGTAATCAATTTACGATGGAACGAACGAACGAATATTTTTGTCATCGATCGAATTAAATAATTCGACCAGTCTGTTCGGAGAGAGATTTACGAAACGAAACTTTAGTCACCCTCAACCCTCAATTTTCACCCTCCAACAGTGGAGGATAGTTTAAAACAGTTGAAATCTGTCGACGCCGCATTGGATGGAAATTGTTTAATACGCCGGAGCGGTATGCAATCGTTATTACAGATGGTGTAGCGGTGTAGTGGTGGTAAAGGAGAGTTAGGCGCGGCGGTGGAGGATTTAATTCGGATTGATGCGGATTTATTTATTTATTGAATATTATATGTAGGGATAAATTATTTTGTGTGGTTTGATATGTAATATAATATGTTATTATAATGGCGGTCAATCGTTTTATTAATTTTAAAATTGTTCATAGTTAACATAATTTTAGTTAGTTAGTTAATCAGTAGAGTCTAAGCAGTAGTTAGTTAGTCAGGAGAGTCTTTTTTTCTTTTCTAGATCGAATTTTAATTCACATTTGTCTTCTCGTGACTAAATTTAAGCTTGCTCGTCAGTAGAGTCCTTTTCTTATACTTATGTTCGAAGAATTCGTGTTTGCTCTTCAGTAGAGTCCTTTTGTTATCTCGATATTCAGTTTGCTCGTCAGTAGAGTCCTTTTTTATGCTCTAGTCAGAAGTCTTTTTTTTATTTTATTATCTTGATATTTAGTTTGCTCGTCAGTAGAGTCCCTTTTTGAATCATTTAGATCAGAATAAAATTTGCTTGTCATTAGAGTCTTTTTTTTAATTTTCATGTCTGTTTTTAGTTTGCTCGTCAGTAGAGTCCCTTTTATGTTAGAGATCAAAAATTCGATTGTTTGTCAGTAGAGTGTTCTTTTATAATTTTGTATAATTTTTTTTTTAATTTGCTTGTCAGTAGAGTCCTTTTTTATTTTCCGTAGCGTTATTTTTTTTTTGTTAGTCAGTAGTGTCCTTTTATTCTATTTAAACTCGTTATTCATTTTGCTAGACAGATGTTTAGTTTGCTCGTCAGTAGAGTCCCTTTTAGAATCCTGAAGATCAAAGATTCATTTGTTCGTCAGTAGAGTCTTCTTTTTTAATTTTGCTTAATTTTTTTTTAAATTTGGTTGTCAGTAGAGTCCCTTTTTAATTTCTGTATCATTATTATTTAATTTTGTTCGTCAGTAGTGTCCTTTTATTCTATTTAAACTCGTTATTCATTTTTCTAGACAGACGTTTAGTTTGCTCGTCAGTAGAGTCCCTTTTAAAATGCTAGAGATCAAAAATTCGTTTGATTGTCAGTAGAGTCTTCTTTTTTAATTTTGTATCAATTTTTTTAAAAATTTGCTCGTCAGTAGAGTCCCTTTTTAATTTCTGTATCGTTATTATTTTATTTTGTTCGTCAGTAGTGTCCTTTAATTCTATTTTAACTCGTTTTACTAAACAGACATTTAGTTTGCTCGTCAGTAGAGTTCCTTTTTTAATTAGATATTCAATTTATTCGTTAATAGAGTCATTTTTAGATAGATATTTAGTTTCCTCGTCAGTAGAGTCTCTTTATAGTAAAATATTCAGGTCATATATATATAAATGTAACATAAAATTCAGTTCATATATATATATAAATAATAGAAATATTCAGACTCATCAGTAGAGTCCCTTTTTATTTTTTAAATAAAAATAAAGTTTGCTTGCCACTAGAGCCTTTTTTTCATTTGTCGGGTCGACTTTTTTATCATTAAATTTAAATACTATTTTCGCTCGTCAGTAGAGTCCCATTTTAACTTTTAAATCAAAATAAAGTTTGTTCGTCAGCAGAGTCCCTTATTATTTTTTTTTTAATAAAAATAAAGTTATCAGTAGAGTCCTCTTCTTATCTTTCATGTCGGTTTTTAGTTTGCTCGTCAGTAGAGTCCCTTTTATAATGCCTGTATCGTTATTATTTTTGCTCGTCAGTAAAGTCCTTTTTAAATATTTGTAAATCTATTTTGATTTGCTCGTCAGTAGAGTCCCTTTTAAAATTTAGTAAATTTATTATTTTTGCTCGTCAGTAGAGTCCTCTTATTTTCGTCGATTTTTAATTCGATCGTCAGTAGAGTCCTTTTTTATATTATTCTATTTAGATATTTAGTTTGCTCATCAGTAGAGTCCTTTTTTATATTATTCTATTTAGATATTTAGTTTGCTCATCAGTAGAGTCCTTTTTTATATTATTCTATTTAGATATTTAGTTTGCTCATCAGTAGAGTCCTTTTTTATATTATTCTATTTAGATATTTAGTTTGCTCATCAGTAGAGTCCTTTTTTATATTATTTTATTTAGATATTTAGTTTGCTCATCAGTAGAGTCCTTTTTCTTTATCCTAAATATGTGAAAACAAAACTTGGCCGAACAAAATGCGGTTTCTTTTACACTAAGGAATATAATTTGTGCAGTACTCGACCGGGACTCGATCCGAATACCTTTGTACAAGCGATAGTAATAACAAGAATATCTAACAGTGCTAAACGAGAAGCAGTTCTTTTCACATCTTCTGAATAGACAATATCACTATCAACATAATAATAACAGAACTCGACCGGGACTCGACCGGGACACGATCCGAGTACCCCTATAGTGTGAGTCGAGTGCTTAACCACTTAAACTATGAAAAGAATTTTACTCGCGCCGTGGACCTGCCTCTAGGCATATACTAAATATTACTATTAGTTCTACAACTCACCGTCAGAGCCTCGTCCAGCTTGCGTTTCCATTGGTCCGATCTGTCAATTAATGCATTCCATTTGTCGCTCAACTTGGCCACTTCTCTTCGGATGCACCTCGACAATTCTCGGCTCTGCTCCTCCGCAGATCGGTAACCACGTGAGTCGCCTTCTTGGTTTTGAATGTCTCTTAAAGTCGCTGAAAAAGATAATAATGAAGTTGGTAACTAAAGAATTAGAGAAGGGACTCTACTGACAAGATAGATAAAGATAAAGATAGGGAGAGATAAGGAGAGATAAAGATAAGGAGAGATAAGTACAAATTTACCGACGAGCAAAATAAAATTTGACTTAAACAGAAAAAGACTTTACTGACGAGCAAATTAAAAACAGGTCTAGAAGATAATAAGGGACTATACTGACAAGCAAACTAAAAATTTAGTAAAAAGGGACTCTACTAACAAGCAAATTAAAAATTTAGTAAAAAGGGACTTTACTGTCGAGCAAACTAAACATTTAGTAAAAAGGGACTCTACTGACAAGCAAACTTGAAATTTGATAGTAAAAAAGGACTCTACTGTCGAACAAAACTAAATTGCAAAATTAAAAGTTAAAAAAGGGTCTCTTCTGCTGACAAGCAAACTAAAAATTTAGTGAAAAAGGGACTCTACTGATAAGGAAACTTAAGACTTGATCTAGAAATTATAGGGACTCTAATGTCCAATATAGGGACTCTAGAATAGGGACTCTACTGTCGAGCAAAATTAAATGGCACATTAAAAGTTTTAAAAACGACTCTACTGACAAGCAAACTTAAAATTTAAGTAAAAAGGGGCTCTACTGACAAGTAAATTCAATTTTGAACTTAATTTCGAAGAAAAAAGGACTCTACTGACAAGCAAAACAAAATTTCGGACTAAAATATTTAAAAAGGAACACTACTGTTGAACAAAATTAAATCGCAAAATTATAAATAATAAAAGGGACTCTACTGACAAGCAAACTAAGATTCATTAGTAAAAAGGGACTCTGACGAGCAAAATAAAATTTCGATCTACAATTTAATAAAAGAGACTCTACTGTCGAGCAAAACTAAATTGCAAAATTAAAAGTTGAAAAAGCGACTCCACTGACAAGCATTGACTAAAAATTTGGTAAAAAAGTGACTCTACTGACGAGCAAACTTCAAATTTGATTTTAACTCGAT
>NW_020538040.1:2489136-2514295 GCF_003426905.1 Ctenocephalides felis | reverse complement strand
TAAAGGTCTCGACGAGCACTATCTAAATATTATAGTCATAAACTTAACAAACCAATAGCGTTATAAATAAATAAATTACTATATTCTACATTTATTTAATTCATGATATTTAATTTACTGTATTTTATATCAAAATCAAAACTTTAATACTCTAAAACTTAGTAGTTATTTTAAATTTTAGCAAATATATTTAGTATTAATGCATTAAATTGAATTTCGTTAATAACTTTGCAGTTTTTATTTCATATAGAGCTTTTTTGTCACTTTAATTAATTTAACGAACACAAAAGCAAAACTATATAAAATATCGCGTAATATAATTTTAAATCACATAAATAAATCTATTATCATTATTATCATATCGAATAATAATTATAATTACGGTTTCAATCGAAATCAATTAAATTAAAACTTTAAAATCGTTTTAATTCAATTCCTATCTCGTACAAAAGTTTGCAAACTAATTCCATCGAACCGAACGGTCAACCGGAATTAACCGAATCTATTCGATAAAGTTTGGAATTCTAAAATCTAAATTCTACTCGTTAAAATTCTATCGCAATTAAAATTTCAATCGAACCAAAAGTTTTCTGATTAGTTTTAGTGCAAATTCGCTTCAAGGATAGTTTTAAATTATTAAATTTGCACTTTGTGTTGCATTTAAGAGTATATCGAGTTGTCATAGGGTTCTATGGTGTTAGAAAATATTGTAGATGGTTTATTTCTATACGATTTTGCCAAATATTGCATTTAGTTTGGATAAAGCGTTTGGAAGTTATGAGATATTTAATAAATAAGTGCCCCGTGAACGAGTTGACGTACTATAAACAGTACAGCTGGCCAAATGTGAGTTAAGAAGTTTTACTTCAAATATAGGCATGTGGGGTATCAAATGAAAGGTCGCGACGAGCTTTATTCAAATGACATACTCAATAAAAAGTAAACACATTCTTTTTTTATCATTTTGATACTAGTTGCAATTTGCTAGTAAGTAGAGTCTTATTCATGTCATATCCAAATATTCAATTTGCTCGTCAGTAGAGTCCCTTTTTTATCTTCTATATCGAATTTCTACTTTGCTCGTCAGTAGAGTTCTTTTTTTTTATATAATAAATCTATATATTTAATTTGTTTGTCAGTAGAGTCCTTTTTTATATATATTTATTTAGAGATCTTCTTTCACTTTGCTCGTCAGTAGAGTTTTTTGCATCTTGTTTTATTTTTTGATTGACAATTTTTGATTAAAGACACCAAAAGGAAAAAGAAATTCATTAAAGTAATTCTGAATCGTTTGGCACCAAAATTTCAAAAAGTATGATTGTGAAAAGGGACTCTACTGACAAGCAAACTAAATAGATCAATATGAAAAGGGACTCTACTGACGAATAAAGTAAATATTTAGATTTAGTGGAATAAAACAGGACTATACTGACAAACTAGAACTAAATAATAGTTCGTCAGTAGAGTCCCTTTTTATTTGATTTTTTAAAGTTTGCTCGTCAGTAGAGTCCCTTTTATCAATTTTGCTCTAATATAAAAACCCTAATATCATTTATTACAAGAGTTACAAGAAATATAATAAAAAGTAAACCAATGGGTTGCAGAACTCGCAGTCAAATATGAGTTAAGAAGTTTTACTTCAAATATAGGCATGTGGGGTATCAAATGAAAGGTCTTAACGAGCTGTATCTAAATATCATACATATAAATTCAACAAACCAATAGGGTTCTTTATTTAATTCTCAAAATCATTTATTATTATAAATACATTAGACTATTTTATAGATAATTTAATTTAGTACAAATTTACCGAATATTCATAAAATCGGACAAACCGTTCAAAAGTTACAAGAGATGTAACAAAAGTAGACCATTGGGTTGCTGAACATGAGGCACAGGCATAAGTCAGAAAGTTTTGCTTCAAATATAGGCATGTGGGGTATCAAATGAAAGGTCTCGACGAGCACTATCGAAATATCATTGCAACATAGTAAACAAACTATTAGTATTCCAAACTCAAAATACGCAATGTCCATTTTTGTAATTTAAAGTACGACAAGTTGATTTAGAGTGAAACTGTATTAAAACATATTGTAGATAATTTAAATTAGAATAATTTAGAAATTTTTTTCAAATCGGACGAACGGTTCAAATGTTACAAGATATACAATAAAAAGTAAACCAATGGGTTGCAGAACATGAGGACAGGCATAAGTCAGAAAGTTTTACTTCAAATATAGGCATGTGGGGTATCAAATGAAAGGTCTCGACGAGCTAAATACAAAAATCAAACTTAGAAACTTATCAAGCTATTAGTATTCAATAGTTTTTCCCCAGTGTCATTTTTTTTTATAATTTTAAGTACAGTACAGTTTCATTTTACTTTGATTTGTTTAGTTTGCTCGTCAGTAGAGTCCCTTTTATTAATTTTACTTTAATATAAAAACCCTAATGTCATTTATTATTATTCTACTAATAAATCTGTGGTTTGTTCCAACGCATTATATATAATACCTCTCATACACATGTGACGTATGCGACTGATTCATAATAATTATTTATTCACATTTATATCTGTTTTAATTGCAATATGCTGGGTAGCACCTGTGGGCCCCATAATAACATATGACAGAGCCCCCCAAAACCCCCAAATTCCCATAACGTGCAAAATATTATTAGGAAAATGTTATCAAGCCCTGTTTAAATATTTATACAACAATTTTAATAACAAATGTAGTAATGGAGGACGACGAACGAGATTTCGGGTAATAAAAGTGGAATTGTGTGTGATTAATGTTTAAATTAGTTTTGACATGTTAAAATATAAATTAGTTAATAATAAGTAGCATTTTGATTAAACAACCGATTTTATTAGAGTAAAATGTTACTTGGTAAAATAACTGCACGTAAGACCGCAGCCATTTTGATTTAGCTGTCAAAACTCAAAGAACAAGAAAGTATTAAATACATAAACAAATAATTAAATATATTAATTAATTAATATTAAGTAATTTGAAAATTAATAATTATAGTTAATAAATAAAGTAAATTTATTAAGCTTTTTATGTTATTATTAAATTATGTAAAATTAATATTAAAGTACAATGTTCATGTTAAAGTTAACTGCACATAAGACCGCGGCCATGTTTGTTAAGCTGTCAAAATGTGTATTTAAATATTAATAAATCAAGTAAATTTTGTATTTTAACGTATTTAATTAATAAACCAATATTTTAGGATTTACTATTGCTATAAAACTTACTTCTATACGTTTAAATTACGCAAATTTAATATATTGTAACAAGGTAAAATGTTCAAAATAAATTAACTGCACACAACAAGGCGGCCATGTTTGTTTAAACTTCAAATTGGCAAAATATGCATTTAAATATTAATAAATCAAGTTTATATTATATTCCAACATATTTAATTAATAAAACCAAGTTTATAAGGATTCGCAGTTGTTTATAAGCTTGTTTATATACGTTTAAATTATTTAAATTCAATATATTATATCAAAGTAAAATGTTCCAGTTAAATTAACTGCACGTCGAACCGCGGCCATTTTGATTTAATTGTCAAAACGCAAAATATCATTTTCAATATTTAAAATTACTGATACATGTTAAAATATATAATAATATAGTGTATAATGTATTAAAACAAGTCTCAATATAATATATTATCATGATTTTACATTTATAATTAAAATGATAAAACAAATTAGTTTAAAGTGTGAAGTTGCAAGCGCTTCAACTGTCAAAATGAGCATGGATAAAGCAAACTTATTTTGTATTTTAATGTACTTAATTGATAAAATTAATATTTCTGGCTTTGCTATTGCTATTAAACATACTTTTTTTTAAATTTAATATATTATATCAAGATAAAATGTTCAAAATAAATTAACTGCGCACAATTAGGCGGCCATGTTTGTTCAAACGTCAAAATGGCAAAATGTGCATTTAAATGTTAATAAATCAAGTTTAACCTAGATATGAATATACCTATTTAGTAAAACTGGGTTTTAAGTTTTTTATTTAATACTATGCTTATTTTAACACGTTCTAGTAGTATTTATTCGATATATTTCATGAAAGTAAAATGTTAACGTTAAATTTACTGCATGGAACATCGCGGCCATGTTGATTTAAATGTCAAACACTATTTTAATATATAAATAAATAAAATTAAATCACAATCTTATAGTTGAAATAAATAACTAATGTAATCTTGTTTATTCAGATTACATACACAATAAATTCAATTAAAATATAAAAACATCTCCCAAAAAGCTCAACAACTGTGAAGTTATCTCAACTGCCAACGGCATCCATCTTACTTTGCAAACAACTGCCTCATTTTAAATTTAAAAACAATTTAAACCTCTATAAATTACCTCAATCAATAAAAACCATTTTTCGTTTTCTACCCTTCAAAGTACAAATTTTTCCATAAATTACAGCCGTCGGGGGCTCCAAATTATAATGAAAATTATATTATAATGGCGGCCCCCATTATGCTAACGAACGGACGAACGTTTCCGCGCGTTTTCAATGAAAATCAAATTTACGACCAATATTGTCCGAACGATGGCCTAATTGTATATCGAAACGTTTGAATAGACTGCGTAATTACTAATTAATAATAAACGGAGATAATTTTGTAAACGAATTATAGGGATTTGTATGTAAATTGAATGTAAATTGAACAGAGTCGGGGTTGAAAATGGAGTAATTAAGGATTTGTGTCATTGGTTTTAGTATTTGTTGTTTTAAAGTTAGATATTTGTATTCAGCTCGTCGAGAGCTTTCATTTGATACCCCACATGCCTATATTTGAAGTAAAACTTCTCAACTCATGCTGGACCTCAAGCTCTGCAACCCATTGGTTGACTTTCGTTACATCTCTTGTGACTTTTGAACCGTTCGTCCGATTTGAATGCAATGTTCGACAAAGTTGTGCTAAATTTAATTATCTATAACATAACAAATGTGTACAGTTTGTTCGTGTGAGTTAAAATTGCATTACGAGTTCAATGAATGTCTTGTACGGAACCCTATGGCTTTGTGAAGTCTTGAAGTATGATTTTTAGAAAGTGCTCGTCGAGACCTTTCATTTGATACCCCACATGCCTATATTTAAAGTAAAACGGTTTTAACTCATATTTGACCCCGAGTTCTGCAACCCATTGGTCTACGTTTTGTTACATCTCTTGTAACTTTTGAAGCGTACGTCCAAATTGAACGAAACATTCGGCAAAATTATGCTAAATTAAATTATCTATAATATTTTCATTTATAGTAACACTTTACATTAACTGGATATACTTTAAAATTGCAAAAACTGGAAATAGTACTGAAAAAAGGACTCTACTGACTTAAATAAAAAAGGACTCTACTGACAGGCAAACTAAAATAAGACAAAAAAGGGACTCTACTGACGAACAAACTAAATCAGAAAGGACTCTACTGACGAGCAAGACACATATTGTTTCCAATTTTGGTTTCAAACGAAACAAATTAACTAGAAATTAGAACTTAATACCTCGTTTGTGTTTTTTTTGCTGAAATTAATAATATTATATTCTGACCTTTACCTTAACCACCACTGCCCGGTCCCTTATTATTATAATAGTTATGCAAATGTGTGTTTGTGAGTACGATATTTGGATTGGGGTCGTTGAAACCTTTTGTTTGATACCCCACATGCCTATATTTGACATGACGATAAAAAAGGACTCTACTGACGAGCAAACTAAATAAAAAGATAAAGGGACTCTACTGACGAGCAAACAGCATAAATAATTTAAGAAAATACTCTACTGAAACGCAGACTAAATTAATCATGTTGATAAAAAGGGACTCTACTGACAAGAAAACTGAAATAAGATAAAAAGGGACTCTACTGACGAGCAAACTAAATAAAAAGGAAAAAGGGACTCTACTGACCAGCAAACAAAATAAATTATATAAGAAAATATTCTACTGAGAAAAGGACTCTACTGACTTAGATAAAAAAGGACTCTACTGACAGGCAAACTAAAATAACATAAAAAGGGACTCTACTGACGATCAAACTAAATAAAATAAAATAACTATATAAAAATTAGCTTTTGCTTTACTAAAAAAATAACTTGTGCACTATCTTAAAATTCAACGTCAATTTTAAAAATTTAAAAAAAAAACAATTTAACTATTTGACTTATAAACCAATATGGCGGCGGTGTTAAATGCAGTTAATTTAAACGCGTACATTTTACTTAATAAATATGTCGGCCACCTGTGTCGCCTCTGTCCCTTAAGAATGTGGGCGGGAATTTTGAAAATGAAAGTACCAGACAGACAGGAGAACGAACTCATACAAGTTGAATAAAAAATAAAGAACACAAGATTTTCTTTATTTTTGCGGTGGCATAACACGATGGCGAGGACACATTTGCATAACTGTTATGATAATAAGGGACCGAGCAGTGGTGGTTAAGGTAAAGGTCAGAATATAATATTAACTTCTTGAAAGAAAAATTCAGTAAATTCATTTTCTACGTCTATGTTAAACGTTCAATGTACGACTTCGGACGTTTACAAAGGACTTAGCGCACCAAGCGTCTACCGAGAGAATTACAGTATTAAGTATAAGTTTAGAATAGGATGTGTGAAGGAAGTGATTAGAACTTGAACAAATAGATGTAACAAATGTTAAATATAAAATTTGTTGTTATTAAAATTCTCGAAGGTGATATCTAATTTTACCAGAATTTTTATGCTTCAAAGTCATTCAGAATCGTTTGAGACCGAAATTAGATAAAGTAAACTAAAAATGGACTCTACCGACGATCAAAAGGAAATAATTTAATGATTTAACTCATAAAGGGACTCTACTGACGAGCAAACTAAATAAAACAAAATACGGAAAAAGACTCTACTGACGATTAAAAGAAATTTATTTCAAAAGGGACTCTACTAACGAGCAAATTAAAATAAAACAGTATTAAAACGAACTCTACTGACGAGTAAATTGAAAAATACAAAATACAAAAAGGGACTCTACTGACGATTGATAGAAAATTATTTAAAAAAAATGCTACTGACGAGCAAAGATTAAATCTAAATTAAAAAGGGACTCTACTAACGAGTAAACTAAAAATGAAGTAAAAAATGACTCTACTGACGAGCAAACTAAACCAGAATTAAAAGGGACTCTATTGACCAGCAAAAGGAAGCACTGGAAAAAAAGTTTACTAAATGAATAAATCAGTTTAGAAAGGGACTCTACTGACGAGCAAACTAAAATAATATTCAAAAAAGGACTCTACTGACGTGCAAATAAATCAAGATATAAAACGCTTCTACTGACGAACAAATTAAACCAGAATAAAAAGGGACTCTACTGACATGTAAAGGGAAGCACTAAAAAAAAAGTCTACTGACAAGAAAAATTTAAAATAGAATAAAAATGGGCTCTACTAACGAACAAATTAAACGAAAATTATAAATAACTCTACTGACGAGCAAACTGAATAAATCAATTTAGAAATGAACTCTACTGACAAGCAAATTAAACCAGAATAAAAAGGGACTCTACTGACCAGCAAAGGAAAGCACTGAAAAATAAATCTACTGACAAGAAAATTTTAAAATAGAATAAAAATGGACTCTACTGACGAGCAAACTAAAATAATATAAAAGAAGGAACTCTACTGACGAGCAAACTAAACCAGAATAAAAAGAGACTCTACTGACGAGCTAACAAAAAACAAACTACGACGGGACTCTACTGACGAGCAAAGAATAAATTAAAATCAAAAGGCGACTCTACTAACGAGCAAACTGATTAAATCAATTTAGGAATGGACTCTACTGACAAGCAAACCAGAACGAGATAAGAAGGGACTCTACTGACGAGCAAAACAAGACTTTGTCAAGTATTTTTATTTATATTAATTATATCACTATTTACAATTATCAAAAAATATCTTTAAGTTAATTATTATTATTATTATTAATTATTATTGACCTCTATTTCAAATAATATTATTTTTCGTCTCGGTCTAAAACAATAACTTAAAAACTAGCGATTCTTATTTATCTGCTCGTCAGTAGAGTTCCTCGCTTGTCCTTTATTAGTTTGCTTGTCAGTAGAGTTCCTTTTATAATTCTCTTCTTAGTTGTCAGTAGAATCCCTTCTCTCGTCACCGCCATTGGTTTAAATTATGATTCTTTGTTTCGGACCTGAAGTTGTCCGCTAGTGTTCTCATTTCTCAAAAACAAAAACAAAAACTGTAAACAGATAGTGGCGCCTCCTTCTCCTGTCACCGGTCTGAAGTGGGTGGGAGACAGACAAGCGTGCAAAGTTTCTTCAGTCGACGCGCGACTTTTAAACTAAACGCACGGTTAAAGTTAATTAAGACGAACAATAAAATAAACAAAATAAGATAAAATAATAATATAAATAATATATATAATAAATAATATAATAATAAAGTGTTAGGGTTTAGTTATGTGATTAATTTATGGTTTAGGGTGTTTGATAAAGTTAATTCAGATTGTTTAGTGTTTTAGTTTGTGATAAATAAGTAATGTGTGGTATGTTAGTGGGTGATTTATTATTATAAAAAAAATAATTAAAATTTTAATTTATTTATAACTAAGTGTGAGATATAATTTATTATTAATGACAAAAGATTAAATTAATTTGTTATTAATAATGTTGGGTCTTTGTTATTAATAATGTTGAATAATTTATTATTCAAGGGGAATTTGTTAAAAGTGATTTCTTGTTTTTTCTTAATCTTTCGTTTTTCCTTCGTCAGCTAAAAGATTTTTTCTTCTTTTCTCTTAATTCGCTTGTCAGTAGAGTCCTTTCTTTACTTTAATTCTTATATAATTCTGCGCGTCCTTTTTTGTCTTATATTCTACTAATAAATTTGCTTGTCAGTAGAGTCCTCTTTCTTATTTTGTGTTTGTTCGCCAGTGGACTTTCGTTTTTATCTTCTTTTAATTTGTCCCTTTTCTCTTTTTTTCCATTTGCTCGTCAGTAGAGTCCTTTTTTGTCTATTTTCTGAGTTTGCTCGTCAGTAGAGTCTCTTTTTTATCGTTTCCGTTTGCTCGTCAGTAGAATCCCTTTTTGAAAAATTTATTTTCAATTTGCTCTACCGTTTTGAGCTTTTGTTTAGTTTGCTCGTCAGTAGAGTCCCTTTTCTATCTTTTCAATTTACTCGTCAGTAGAGTCCTTTTTTAATCTTTTTTCAGTTTTGTCGTCAGTAGAGTTCCTTTTTTTACTTTTAATTATTTGCTTGTCAGTAGAGTCCCTTTGTCATATTTTTTTTCAGTTTGCTCGAGTCCCTTTTTAATCTTGTTTTTCAGTTTGCTCATTAGTAAAATCTCTTCACCAGCTATTTTTTAGTTTTTGTTTTTTTTTAGTTTGCTTGTCAGTAGAGTTCTTTATTCTTTTCGTTTCTTGTGGGTCAAAGTTATCTTTGCTCGTCAGTAGAGTCCCTTTTTAAAAAAAACTTTTTTCAGTTTGCTCGTCAGTAGAGTCCCTTTGTCAGAATTTTTTTCAGTTTGCTCGTCAATAGAATCCCATTTTGTCTATTTTCTCAGTTTGTTCGTCAGTAAAGTTCCTTCACCATCTCTTTTTAAGTTCTTGTTTTTTTTTAATTTTTTAAATAATAATTAATTGACGCCTCCTTCGCTTGTCAATATAGTCCTTGATCTTTATTCTCTTCGTTTCTTGTGGGTCAAAATTATCTTTGTTCGTCAGTAGAGTCCCTTTTTTCACTCTTATTTATTTGCTCGTTAGTAGAGTTCATTTTTTCTTTATTTTTTTTTAATTTAGCTCGTCAGTAGAGTCCTTTTTAAAAACCTTTTTTTATTCTGCTTGTTAATATAGTTAGCATAATGTTTTTTCTCTTATCATTTATAAGATTGTCAGTAGTGTCCCTTTATTCTTATTCATTAAATTTGCTCGTCAGTAGAATCCCTTTTTTACAAATCTGACAACAAGCATTTCAATGTAAATCTCTTACATACATTCATAACATCCGTCTTAGCACTTAATAATCCTCTTAACGTCCTTAACTCTTCTTTTATTTATTTTATTTCCGCGCCATTAGATAAATAGAGTTATTATCTTATTATTTTATTATTATTATTTGATTCAGACTAGATTTAATAATCGTCGAATGAATAAAAAGAATAATAAACGAACGAATGGATGAATGACCAATGGCTGAATAAAGATCATTGGAGCGTTTCGTTTTCTTTTGAATTCGTTAGGACGTGCGCGCATCGGTGTTTCCGGTGCTCTGGAGTCTAGACAGACGAACCCATTGATATGGAATTATACATATGTGATTCTGCCTAATAGTTCTTATCGATAGTATTAGTAATCGAATATGTTGTATGTTTGCTTTTTACGTTTCGATACGCAATTTGTGCCATTTAAATTGAAATCGAGATGCATACTAGATATACTTGAGAGATTGTACAGGATAAAGGGACTCTACTGACGAGCAAACTGAGAAAGAATAAAAGAGGACTCTACTGATGAACAAACTGAAGAAAAAATAAAAAAGGGACTCTACTGACGAGCAAACTAAAAAATATACGAAAAGGGACTCTACTGACGAGCAAACTGAAGAAAAAATGAAAAAGGACTCTACTGATGAGCAAACTAAAAATATACTAAAGAGTCTTTACCGGCGAGATGACTCAAAAAAGCTTAAAAAAGGACTCTACTGACGAGCAAATCGAACAAAAAATAAATAAAAATAGACTCTACTTACGAGCAAACTGAAAGAAATATATACTAAAGGGATTCTACTCACGACCAAGAGAGAGAGAAGAGAAACGGGGACTCTACTGACTAGCAATCTGGAAAACATAAAAGGACTCTACTGATGAGCAAACTGGCAAAAAATCCCAAAAAAGGAACTCTACTTACGAACAAACTGAAAGACAAATAAAAAAGGGACTCAAACTGTCATGCATATAAAAAAGAACATAAAAAGAACTCTACTGACGAGCAAAAACTAAAAATAAAGATAGAAAAATTTCGACGGACAAGCAAACTGAAAAATCAAAGAAAAAGCACGTTACTGACGAGCAAATTGTAGACAACAAGGGAAAAGGGACTCTACTGACATGCAAAATTAAAAAATATAAAAAGGACTCTACTGACGAGCAAACTAAATTCTCTAGAGATAAAAAGGACTCTACTGACAAGCAAACTAAATCTTGAAATAAAATAAAAATGAAGACTTCTGACAAAATAAAAGAAAGAAACTCTACTGACTAGCAAACTGAATATCGACTTGAGAAAAAATGTGATCAAATAATTAAATGTTTTATCCTATCAATATATTATCTTGAAAATAATATAATATAATATATAATTTCAAATTCAAACTTAGCGCGCGTCAACTTCACAGCGAAAGTATATTTTAGCACAAACAATTTCACTGCACAGAATAAACCGATATGACGAATGTGCAGTTTCAAACTTCAAATATGATGAATTATTAAATAAATTTGTTATTTATTAACAAAACGCGTTGATGGATAAAACATTATGCTCGTTTTTGCAAGCTGTATTAAATTTATTTATAATAAGAAAACAATTGAATTTTAAATATAAAAAATATTTTCATATTTTTGCGCGCAAACTTCACAGCATAAATATCTTGTAAAAAACAACTTCACTGCATAGATGGTTAATTTATTTATTAAATGTTTAAACAAAACTAAGTACTCATTTGTTGTAAGTTAGATAAAACAATATGTTATCTTATTGTAAGCAGTTTTAAATTTCAAGATCGTGTTGAACATGATGCTTTTGCAAAATTCCTCAAGATCTTGTTGCATCTTGTTTATTACAACAGAAAATAATGTCGTCTTTGGTATTATTTATTTATCTAATAAACTAGTGTTGTGTTGCATTGTGACTTAAAGGTAATTTACAAGAATATATCATTTTATGAAATAATATAGTTTGATTTGATTGTGGTGACAAAATAATTACAATTGTTTCGTTATAATTTTTGAGGTTAGAATTTTTTATAGTAGCCCTAAATTAGACATGCTGCCAATGTTGTTTTTTAATTCAATACTGGATTTATTACATAAGTTTGGAGAGCACTGTTCTAAATACGATTCGTTTATTTTGCAAATTATCTATCTATATACATGATATTGATATTGATATTATCAATCGTGTTGCCTCGAATTCGGCATTATCTATTTATACATAATTTTATAATTCGAATGGACGCGCCGCCGCTAAATCGGTTGTCCCTTCGCTGTTTATATATAATTCATGTCAGAATTTATGAATAGATAGAGAGCCAACGACCCATTGAGTTTTATCGAATGGCTTTTAAATTTTTGAAATCGGTTCAGCCGTTTAGGAGGAATTTTAGATAAATGTCAAATTTTGTTACAATCACAAAGTTTTTGCAATTTTGGTTTCGAACGATTCAGAATGACTTGAAACGTATAGAAAACATAGATTATTTTGAATTAAAATATAACAATAAGTACGTATTTGCTAAGAGCTAACTTCACACTATTTACAGATATTTCTTTCTCTCTCTCTCTCATTTTAGTGCTACGCATTCCCTCTCTCTATCTCTATCTCTATCTATCTATCTCTTTCTACGTTTTTTCGAATTAAATAAACACTACATTGTTAGAAGCTGCCTTAGAAATTTTACTTCAACATCTTTTATATTATTTAATAAAATCTTCATCAAAACTCTGTTTATAAAAAAATGTCATCAGTCTTGTTTGCTTGTCAGTAGAGTCCCTTTTTAAATTGTTTTAGTTTGCTTGTCAGTAGAGTCTCTTTTTAAATTGTTTTAGTTTGCTTGTCAGTAGAGTTTCTTTGTATTTTTTTTCAACTTGCTCGTAAAATATTAATTTTTGAAAAATGAGACTCTACTGACGCAAATTTGATTAAATTATTAAGAAAATATCAATTTTTTAATAAAAGACTACTGACAGACAAACTCACGATAATAATAAATTTTGCTGAAAAATAAATAATAGAAAAAAGGGACTTTACTGACGAGCAAATTCGGTAAAATCATTAGTGAAATATTAATTGTTCTAAAAGAGGACTTTACTGACAAGTAAATTTATGTATATTTTTAATGTCGTATCAAAAAAGTTAAATTATGTCTTAGCCATTTTAGTGTTCTGTTAAAAAAAATCGTCTTGTTTTTAACTTCCCGTGGGGTAAAATATAATTTTTTATAAATCTTTAGGTTTCAGAGGTTTTTGAACATTTTGGCAAACCTTTGAAAAAGTGGATGTATGTGTGCGCGTGTATGTATGTGTGCGCATAGAAATTTTTGTCGACGATTTCGGGAACACGGATCAACGGATTTGAATAATTCAAAAAACATCCGATTCGTATTGATAAGGAGACGTGCTGCTTGTGCGTGAACATGTCGTTATAGCTGAGCTGGTTGACGCGTCACTAGATTAAGTTCGCATTAGTAGATAAGAAAGTTAAAACTATAATTTTTTTTTAATGCTTTTTATGTTTGTATAGTCGATACTACATGAACTATTTAAAATTTTTAACTCAGCGCATATATTTCGCGAACAAAAAATTGATGCATTTGAAATAATGTTTATATATATTTCATTCAAACATATATAAACAACTTTGTCTAATCTAATAAGTCTTCACATTTTGTCTACAAGGTCAAATAATGAAAATTCTAGTTTTTATAATATTTATTTATAGACATTATTGTTGACTTAATTTTTTTTATTCTTCGAATGTTTAATTACGGTACGGGAAATTCCAGCAATTTGCCTTAAGGCACGATGCCATACACCCCACTAGCTGTATCTCTATATGAAACCTGTCGTTGGCTCTCGGTCTATTTCGGTCGGTCTGTCGGTCAATGGCAGATCGAATTTGTAATGTTTGTCATGTACGATATGATAGGATAGACGCTTCTATATGATACATGATGTGCAATCAAATATATACATATACCTAAATACATACATTTATATATTTTGTATATATATACGTACAATGTTGCAAACGTGAAACAATTCCATAAAAAATCGTGTTTACATTTGCATTTGATTTAGTCACTTTGTATATTTAAATTGTGAACTGATTCATTCGACTTTCTCAAAACTTATATAAGATAGATAATATTATCTATCTATTTATTACATATTAAAAAATATGTTTTTAATAAAATCATTTAGAGCTCTTTATCTAATTTAGGTGTATAAAAATATAATATCATTATAACATTATAGTTAATGATGAAACACAAATATTATATTGTAAATTCAAATTCAAACGATAACGGTTAGAAGAAGAGTTGACAGTACCATTCCGCGGACAACTTCATGTGTGTTGGGTACATTGTTCAAAATTAGTTGCAGTAATTTTAAAACGTTTTATATACAAATTAATATATGAATTAGTTTCATCGGTTGCTTTTTTTTATATAAACATTTATTTTATTATAAATAATTAATATATAACAATAGTGTTATATATTATTAGAAAGCTAATAAAATCATCTATAAATCTGTATATATCGTTTAAAAACTTTTCTAACAAAATTAAATAAGAAAAATATGTGAACTTAAAAATTTAATTGACTTTGGTGAATTTTATAGGTTACATTTTTTTATATTTATCACTATTTTGTTAAAATTCATTTTTATACTTATGTATTACTATATATTATTAGAAAGTAGATAAAATTATCTATGAATCATCATTTATCAATTTGTTAGTGTTGTAACAAAATTATGCAAAATAATTCGTCAAACTTCTTATAAGTTGTATTTTTTAAAGGTCTCATTTCTTTTAGTTAGTTTTGAATTTGCTCGTCAGTAGAGTCCCTTTTTATTTTATAAGTTGCTTTATAACTAAAAGGAGCTTTACTGACTACCAAAATAAATAGTAACATAAAAGATACAAAAGGACTCTACTGACGAGCAAATTTAAAATGGGCTAAATGGGACTCTACTGACGAGCAAATGTAAAACAAAATAAAAAAAGGGACTCTACTGACGTGCAAATGTAAAATAAATAAGAAAGGACTCTACTGACAAGCAAATTTTAAGGATAAAAATAAGATTCTTTTGATGAGCAAATTAAAAACAAGACGTAAAAGGACTCTACTGACAAGCAAATTTAAAATAAGACAAGAAAAGGGCTCTACTGACGAGCAAGTTTAAAATAAGACTAAAAAGGGACACTACTGATTTTAAAAAGAATAAAAAAGGACACTACTTACGAGCAAATTTTAAGGATAAAAATAAGATTCTTCTGATGAGCAAATTAAATACAAGACGAAAAAAGTCTCTACTGACGAGCAAATTTAAAACAAGACGTAAAAGGACTCTACTGACAAGCAAATATAGAATGAGACAAAAAAGGACTCTACTGACGAGCAAATTTAAAATAAGACCAAAAAGGGACACTATTGATTTTAAAAATAATAAAAAAGGACTCTATTTACGAGCAAAATTAAAAAAAGGACTCTACTGACGAGCAAATTTTAAGGATAAAAATAAGATTTTTCTGATGAGCAAATTAAAAACAAGACGGAAAAAGTCTCTACTGACGAGTAAATTTAAAATAAGACCAAAAAGGGACACTACTGATTTTAAAAAGAATAAAAAGGGACTCTACTTACGAACAAAATTAACAAAAAAATAAAAAGGACTCTACTTACGAGCAAATTAAAAACAAGACGAAAAAAGGACTCTACTGACGAACAAAATATCATAAACTCTATAAGTAGACTATAAATATAGGGACTCTACTTATGACCAAAGAAATAAATTTAATCTTCAGGACTCAAATTGTCTGACAAATATTTCACATTCGTCTTTTTATGTCACTATCGATGATGTCATACATGAGACATTCTTTTACGATATAAATCCAATTTAGTTTTCTCTTCTCATATTATATTAATATATATTTAATTCAAGTGATTTAGTGAACGATATGTGATACTTAAAAACAATATAATATAAAACAAAATAATATAAAACAAAATAAATATATAAACAAAGTTCTTCTTCAAAAGTGATTCTTAACCAAAAATGTGATACAGTTACCACCAAAATGGTAGAAGGCGGCCTATTATCCGAAATAATACGCGAATTCCGCTTCTGCGATAGCCAAGAGTTAATATTCTTCAACAAATTCATCGAAAACCGAAACTCTTACCTAGAAACTCGAAAATCCTTCATCATCGAAAACACCTCCATCGACACCACTAATATCAAACCTTCTAACACCACTAATACTACTACTAGTCATCTACTGAAAACTGTCAACGATAAACAAAACCATGAAGTTTGCTTCGATTCTTTTCCCTGCGATTCGAGAATCGATCTCTGGGATTGGATGTTGCCAGATGACACTAGTAGTAGTATCGATAATAGCGATTCGATAAAAAATGGCGGTGATGGGAATAATGGCGATTACTGTGATGAGGAGCAGGATGATGAGGATGGTTCGGTGGATATGGTAACGGAGTATGAGAAATCGAAGGAGGTTTCGATTTTGTTGTATAAGGAGCTGATGCGGACGCTGGGACAAGATAGGCAACAGGTAAAGAGAGTTAGTTGATGATGGTGATGACTATTGGCAAGTTGCTGATGGTATTCGAGTAACATGAAAATTAAACAAATTTCTACTAAATTTGATTTTAAATTTTTATTTCAACTTGATTTTTTCATCTCATTTAAAATTTGTTAGTACAGTCACTTTTTAAGTTTGCTCGTCAGTAGAGTCCCTTTTTCAGTTTTGCAATTTTTAAATTTATTTGCTCTTCAGTAGATTTCCCTTTTTAGATTTTAGTTTGCAATTTAGTTTGCTCGTCAGTAGTCTCTTTTTTAGTTTTATAGTTTCTAATTTAGTTTGCTCGTCAGTAGAATCCTTTTGCAGTCCATTATAATTTTTGTTTTATTTAATTTATTCGTCAGTAGAGTTCTTTTTGTTTAATTTGATTTATTTAGCTTGCTTGTCAGTAGAGTCCTTTTCGTTTAATTTCTAGATCAAATTTTAAGTTTGCTCGTCAGTAGAGTCCCTTTTTTGGATTCTATTTTACAATTTTTGGATTTGCTTGTCAGTAGAGTCTTTTTTCAGTTTTGTAGTTTCTAATTTAATTTGCTTGTCAGTAGGGTCCCTTTTTATTTTGCAATTTTTAAATTAATTTGCTTGTTAGTAGAGTCCCTTTTTCAGTTTTGTTGTTTTAAATTTAATTTGCTGGTCAGTAGAGTCCCTTTTTGTTTATTTTGCAATTTTTCGATTTGCTCGTCAGTAGAGTTCCTTTTTCAGTTTTGTAGCTTCTAATTTAGTTTGCTGGTCAATAGAGTCCTTTTTTTGGATATTAGTTTGCAATTTAGTTTGCCCGTTAGTAGAGTCCCTTTTTTGGATTTGAGTTAGCAATCAATTTTGTTCGTCAGTAGAGTTCCTTTTCCAGTTTCTAGATCAAATTTTAAGTTTGCTCGTCACTAGAGTCTCTTTTTAGGATTTTAGTTTCTAATTTTTGGATTTCCTTTTTACTCATCTAGAGCAAAATTAAAGTTTGCAAATAAATTTTTAGATCAAATTTTCGGTTGGTTTACAGTAGAGTCCCTTTTTTGGATTTTAGTTTGCAATTTAATTTGCTCGTCAGTAGAGTCCCTTTTTTATTTTGCAATTTTTAAATTCATTTGCTCGTCAGTAGAGTCCTTTCTTTAGTTTCTAGATCATATTTTAAGTTTGCTCGTCAGTACAGTCTTTTTTCAAACTTCTAGATCAAATTTTAAGTTTGTTCGTCAGTAGAGTCCTTTTTTTGCTAAATTTTTAATTAGATTATCTATAAAGTCCCTTTTCAACTTTTAATTTTGCAATTTATTAAGTTCAAATATAACGGTCAAAATATTTCGATCGTTCGTAGACAACTTCACGTCGAAAGTATTTTGTTCAATTTTATTTGCAGTAATTTTGTATACAAAATATATAAATGTACTTTTGTATTACCAGAGATGTATTATTTATTATTGTTTTTTTTTATGGCGACTATAAATAAATTTGTTAAATTACTCTTAATCTAATTAAGAGTGCTTTGACAATTAAAGTTGAACGAACAAATTAATTAGATCGTTAAAAGATCATTGGGGTCAATTGAGTTGGTTTTAAACTTTTAAATTGTGAGAATGAATACAAATAAATATCGCATTATAATGTTATATTATTTACAGTCTACTCAATTTTTTAAAAATTACTTTTAATTTTACTTAAGAAAACTAATTAGTTTGCTCTTTAATAATTTCTGGCACATTTTTTACATTTGCTCGTCAGTAGAGTCCTTTTTTATTTGGTATTATTAGATTGCTCGTCAGTAGAGTCATTCTTTCATGATCTATTAATTTGCTCGTTAGTAGAGTCTCTCTTTCCTTATTTTCTAAGTTTGCTCATCAGTAGAGTCCTTTTGTCTCTTCTTCTCATTTGCTCGTCAGTTGAGTCCTCTTTTCTCATTTTTTTTGGTTTGCTCGTCAGTAGAGTGCTTTTTTCTTTTTTATTTCAGTTTGCTCGTCAGTAGAGTCCTTTTTTAGTTTTTTTAGTTTGTTCGTCAGTAAAGTCCCCTTTTCTCATTCCTTTTGGGTTTGCTCGTTAGTAGAGTCCCTTTTTTTTAAGTTTTCTTGTCAGTAGAGTCCCTTTTTTTCATTTTTTTGGTTTGCTCGTCAGTAGAGTCCCTTTTCTATTTTATTTTAGTTTGCTTGTCAGTAGAGTCCCTTTTTCTTATTTTTTTAGTTTGCTCGTCAATAGAGTCCCCTTTTCTTTTTTATTTTAGTTTGCTCGTCAGTAGAGTCCCTTTACAAATATTCAAAACAACTTGTATAAAATTCTCAAACTTTTCCCTTTATTTTTCATGCAATTTGCTTGTCAGTAGAGTCTCTTTACTTTTATAAAATCACTTTTTCTCTTCATTTTTTCGTCAGTAGAGTTCTTTTTTCTTTGCCGAACCATTATCGTTCTCTCTCTCTCTTACTTTCCAAATAAAAAAAGGTAGAAAGCAGAAATCAATCGGAACAAATTATATCTTATGTAGAAAGAAAGAAATTATTATTTTGCTCGTCAGTAGTGTCATTAGATTTATACAAAATTTAATTATAAAAATGAGACAGAAGTGGGATTGAAACTGAAGATGTCACTATGCCAGAAACAGTATTGCCCGATTGGGTCAATAGAGAATAGAGAATTATAGTATTGAAGTTAGCAGAAAGAGGACATAATAACATAAGGGTGATAACACACGATACATATTCAACTTCACATCTTTTTGACAAAATTACAAACACTTTTACAAACCATTATTTAGTTCGCCCCTGTATATATATATATATATATATATATATATATATATATATATACAAGTGTCCTTTACCGTGCATATGTTTACGCATTAATAAATCCGACGGCGGCGCATGCCTTTCTCTTTCTCTTTCGCACTCTCAAATCTCATTGCAAATGCAAAAGCAAAAGCAAAGAGCGAAAGAGACAGAGAGATACAAGCCATTGACCCAAACGAAACGAAAGGACAACACGGGTGCACGCATTGTCACCGCTAGAGGGACACTTTTATAAAACAAAGTGAAACAGAAGTGGGATAGGGTTTACTTTAAAATTTAAAGGGACTCTACTTTAAAATTTAAATGGACTCTACTTCAAAATTTAAATGGACTCTACTTTAAAATTTAAAGGGACTCTACTGACGAGCAAAATGAAAACTAGTGGTGTATGGCATTGTGCCTTAAGGCAAATTACTGGAACTTCCCGTACCGAAAACTAAATTATTAGAAAAAAACTTTGCAAAACTTTAAAAATTTAGATTTTTGAAAAATTTTCAAAATTTTGAAAAAAATGACCTTTTTGAAAAATTTGAATCTTTTTTTACATTTTGATTTTTTTTGTATTTTAATTTTTTTTTTTAATTTTGAACAAATTTTCATTTTCGATTTTTTTTTGGTTTTACTATAACATACCCTACGGGGTATGAAACTGAAATAGGTGTCAAAAAACTCTACTGATGAGCAAACTGCATTTTATGTTGTGATAATAAAAGGAATTGAAATAACAGACGAAAGTGACCCTACTCGCGAGCAAATTGAAATTAGAGTCATAAAGGGACTCAACTGACGTGCTAACTTATTTTCATAATAACCAATAAAAAGGACTCTACGGACGAACAATAAGTTTAAAGAGGGACTCTACTGACGAGCAAACTAAAATAAAAAGTGGATCAAGAAACTCTACTGACGAGCAAACTATAAAAATTTATTTTATCAATATTTATTTTAACAATAAAAGGGACTCTACTGACAAGCAAATTAGAAAAATATAAGAGTAAAAAACGGACTCTACTGACAAACAAAATATAATAAGACGACATACTGAATTTATTGTAGGATTGATGTATGTAAAAGACTCTACTAACAAGCAAACTAATTTTTTTAGTAAGTAATAAAAGGGACTCTACTGACGAGCAAATAAGAATAATATAAAAAGGGATTCTACTGACGTTGCTCGTCAGAATGATATAAAAAAGGACTCTACTGACAACCGAAGTGAGATAAGAGAAGAAAGTAATTCCGCTGACAGAAGGAACTCTACTGACGAGCAAACTAAAGTAAAGTTACATAAAAGTCTAGGAACAAAAAAAAACTCTACGGTGGAGCAAGTTGTAATATGAAAACCAAAAAAAAAAACTAGAAGCAAAAGAGATGATTAGTGCAAAAACGAACTCTACTGATAAGCTAACGAAATTTCGAGTAACAGAAAGGGACACTACTGACAAAATAGAGACTAATGAAGAGTAACAATATAAAATGGAAGTTTGCTAACGAGCACAATAAAATACATTAAATTAGTATTTTCTATAAATAATAATAAATACTTCATTACTATTCTTGAAAAACTCACACCTAGTTCATTTTAAAATTTACTTAATTTATTTCTTTTCCACTTCGATTTTAAACCAAAAATTTAAAATTTAAATGTACCGGTCAAAATTTTAGTGGCAACTTCACGTAGAAAGCACAATGTGTAGCTTTATATGCAGTAATTTATATCTAATACGAATAAATGAATTAATAGTACTTAACTTGCATTATTACGCGATATTCATAGACAACTTCACATTGAAAGTACATTTGTTGCCTTTTATATGCAGTAATTTAAACCTATGAAAAATGCATTATTATTAAATACGAAATCTAACGAATTGTTTCGTGAAAATTCGTCGGCACCTATTATTATTAATAGAAATAATATATTATTAATAGTATTTAATATATTTATTATTCCTCCAAAGCGGTCCTTTACCATTTGACCGATATAATATAAATCCTAAATACATAAAACAGATACCGAGCTAAAACACAGAGAGAACAAAGAACAATGTTGTTCGGTACTACTCGCGTTGCCCCGTAGCTCAAGTGGTTAAGTGGCTGACTCATTCACAAAACATGAGGAGAAGGCGAAACAATGCAAATTCTTTATCGTGGCGAAAGATTTATTATGACCACTGACTAATAACTATAAATGAGTGATTGTATTGTATATGGTGTTTTGGATAATGAATTGTAAATGGAAAGGACTCTGCTGACGAGCAAATTAGATATATAAATACAAAATTAGAAGAGGGACTCTACTGTCGAGAAAATTACATATAATTAGAAACGGGATATAAATCTTAAATCGTTACGAGCCATATAAATTTTTAAATACAAGTTAAGAAAAAGGACTTACTGACGAGCAAATTTAATATACTTAAATACAAATTAAGAAAAAAAAAACTCTACTGACAAGTAAATTTAGATAAATATTCACAAAGGACTATACTGACAAGCAAATTGGAATAATGTACTTGAAAACTATTTATAAAAAAAACTCTACTGACGAGCAAAATAAAATTTTTGAAAATTGTTCATGAAAAAAGGACTCTACTGACGAGCAAAGTAAATATACTTTGAGTAAAGATTGAATATTAGAAAAAAACTCTACTGACGAGCAAATTATAAATCTAGAAAGAAAATTTAAAAAAGGGACTCTACTGAAGTGCAAATCTAATATTTAGACAAAAAAGAAAAGGACTCTACTGACGAGCAAATTTAATATTTAGGCAAAAAAGAAAAGGACTCTACTGACGAGTAAATTGGGAATTATTTATAAAAAAGGACTTTACTGACGAGCAAATTTAATATCTAAATATAAAGTTAGAAAAGGGACTCTACTGACGAGCAAAATAATAATTTTCATAAATAATTTATGAAGAAAAATTCTACTGACGAGCAAATTAATATTTCTTGAAAATTGTTTATGAAAAAAGACTCTACTGACGAGCAAATTGGGATTTCTTAAAAACTATTTATTAAAAAGAGAATTTACTGACGAGCAATTTTTTTTTTTAAAGAATTTGTCTCGAAGGACTCTTCTGACGAGCAAAATATAATTTTATTGTCGAACAAATTGGAATCTTTTAAAAAATATTTATGAAAAGAGACTTACTGACCAGCACATTTCAAAAAAAAAAACTCACAAAAAAGAACTGTACTGTCGAGCAAATCTTAAAATAATCATTTGTAAATATTTGTAAATAAAGATTATGAAATCAATATATCAATTTATGACTGATTTATAAGTATACCGAGTTGCAATATATTGCAATTTATTTTTTCTTGTAGAAATTTATCAAAAAACTAATTAATTTCTATTAAATCTTAATTTCTATTAAATCTTAATTTCTATTAAATCTTAATTTCTATTAAATCTTAATTTCTATTAAATCTTAATCTCTATTAAACCTTAATTAATTATTTAACTTAAAACAAAACACGCGCTTATAACATACCTATATATGTCCTAAGAGCACATCACTTCATTCCGAAAAACAAAATTATACGTTTTCATTCTATTTATCTAAATTTCTTTATCAATTTCTAAAAAACACATTTTTCTATTAAAATTCCAAAATAAAATTGCACAGCGTGAAACACGCTTTATACTAAAGTCAACGCCACACTTGCAATTTTATATTTGCCAACGTAAACAAGTTTTATATGGGGATGCACACGTGTGGTAGCGTCTTTAGGGTATAAAGCAACTTCCACACGGGCGATTTAATAAAAAAATAATTAAAAAATAATAAAAACTTTTGCACGATATAAATAAATATATAAATAATAAATATATATATATATATATATATATATATAATATTATATATATATATATATATATATATATATATATATATATTTGGTTAGAGTTACAGACAAAACAATTTAGTTTAATTATAACATATGAAGTTGCATTATTTACTTAACTAATGGCGTCTTCTTGAGTCTGAAATGCTTTTATATCCTTTTTGGTTTATTTTGAATAGAATTGGAAACTCTAGGCGCGTGTGTATTTATTTTAAGACGTTTATTTTAAGATATATCATCAAGCTTAATGAATATTTCAACCGACAGACCAAAAGGAATAAGAAACCACTGGTATCTGGTATCAAAGGTAATTGTGTTAAATATAGAAGAAAGTTTAAAATTCTCTTCAGGGTTATGAAAAAAAGAACTCGTTTGTTAAGTCGTTTTGCAGACGCCAATTTTTGACCTTGTGCCGGTTTTAAATGCTGTTTTTTATTTAATTTTTTTTGGCGATTTTTTATATATATATATATCCTTCATCGTTTTGGTTTTTATTTTGCTGTAGAAACTAATGATGACATCATAGGAAGTTCTTGGAAAGTGACAAAGGTCGACTAAAGTCAGAATTACTGCATTTAATTTTGAACAAAATACCCAATACTCTGAAGTTGTACGCGTACTTTGACCGTTAACATTTAAATTTTTAATATAATATTATAGTATTATTTAAAGTCATTATTAAGCGCTATTATTATATTTTAAATTTATCAAAGAAAGTATTAAATTAATCTTTTTTGTATTGTATCCTTTAAATTAATCAAATATCTTACGCATTTAAATCGCATATTTGTTTAATAAATTTCTGCATTTCTGAGAAATTACTGCATTTAATTTTGAACGATGTACCCAACACTCTGAAGTTGCTCACACTTGGTACTGTCAACTCTTTTTTGACCGTTGATATTTGAATTCAAAAAATATCATAGTTATATTTAAAGTTAAACCAACAAGAACGATGTTAAGTTTTCCATTAATTTTTTAATATAATTTTGTTTTAAACGTTATAAATTGTTATATACAGTGTTATAGAATTTAATTAGCTTTTCAATGATATATAATACTAAATAAGTGTGTAAATAAATTTTAATAAAATTTTGCTATATATAAGAAAATGCACTGTTAAAAAATCACAATTCAATTCACAAATTTAAAGTTTAACCGTTTAAAGACTAACAAAAACGATGTTAAGTTTTCTAATATTTTTTTTAATATAATTTTGTTCTAAACGTTTTAAATTGTTGTATACAGTTTTGAAGATAATTTCAGCTTTCCAATGATATATAATACTAAATAAGTGTTTAAATAAATTTTAACACAATTATAAAAACACAGATATAAAAAATGCACTACAAAAAATCACAATTCAGTTTACATATTTAAAGTTTAACCGTTTAAAGTCTAACAAAAACGATGTTGAATTTTGTAATATTTTTTTTAATATAATTTTGTTTGAAACGTTATAAATTGTTATATACAGATTTGTAGATAATTCTATTAGCTTTTAACGATATATAATACTTAGTAAGTTATAAACAAATTTTAACACAATTTAGCTATATATAAAAAAATGCACTTCAAACAATCAATATTCAGTGTACAATTGTAAAGTTTAATCATTTTTTCTACACAATTTTGTTCTAATCGTTTTAAATTGTTATATACAGTTTTGTAGATAATTTAATTAGCTTTCTAATGATATATAATACTTATAATATATTTACTTAAATTTAAACAAAATAAATATAAATATAAACCACGAACATTTATTCATAAATTGAATTATTTTTCATTTGAAATACTGCATTTAATATTGAACAAAGTACTCACGCTCTGAAGTTGCTTACAATTGGTATTTAGTTTACCGTTGATTTTTGAATTTAAAATTTAGTATTTGAGTTTTT
>NW_020538040.1:2467753-2488136 GCF_003426905.1 Ctenocephalides felis | reverse complement strand
TAATTTTTGAGGTTAGAATTTTTTATAGTAGCCCTAAATTAGACATGCTGCCAATGTTGTTTTTTAATTCAATACTGGATTTATTACATAAGTTTGGAGAGCACTGTTCTAAATACGATTCGTTTATTTTGCAAATTATCTATCTATATACATGATATTGATATTATCAATCGTGTTGCCTCGAATTTCGGCATTATCTATTTATACATAATTTTATAATTCGAATGGACGCGCCGCCGCTAAATCGGTTGTCCCTTCGCTGTTTATATATAATTCATGTCAGAATTTATGAATAGATAGAGAGCCAACGACCCATTGAGTTTTATCGAATGGCTTTTAAATTTTTGAAATCGGTTCAGCCGTTTAGGAGGAATTTTAGATAAATGTCAAATTTTGTTACAATCACAAAGTTTTTGCAATTTTGGTTTCGAACGATTCAGAATGACTTGAAACGTATAGAAAACATAGATTATTTTGAATTAAAATATAACAATAAGTACGTATTTGCTAAGAGCTTCACACTATTTACAGATATTTCTTTCTCTCTCTCTCTCATTTTAGTGCTACGCATTCCCTCTCTCTCTCCCTCTCTCTATCTCTATCTCTATCTATCTATCTCTTTCTACGTTTTTTCGAATTAAATAAACACTACATTGTTAGAAGCTGCCTTAGAAATTTTACTTCAACATCTTTTATATTATTTAATAAAATCTTCATCAAAACTCTGTTTATAAAAAAATGTCATCAGTCTTGTTTGCTTGTCAGTAGAGTCCCTTTTTAAATTGTTTTAGTTTGCTTGTCAGTAGAGTCTCTTTTTAAATTGTTTTAGTTTGCTTGTCAGTAGAGTTTCTTTGTATTTTTTTTCAACTTGCTCGTAAAATATTAATTTTTGAAAAATGAGACTCTACTGACGCAAATTTGATTAAATTATTAAGAAAATATCAATTTTTTAATAAAAGACTACTGACAGACAAACTCACGATAATAATAAATTTTGCTGAAAAATAAATAATAGAAAAAAGGGACTTTACTGACGAGCAAATTCGGTAAAATCATTAGTGAAATATTAATTGTTCTAAAAGAGGACTTTACTGACAAGCAAATTCATGTATATTTTTAATGTCGTATCAAAAAAGTTAAATTATGTCTTAGCCATTTTAGTGTTCTGTTAAAAAAATCGTCTTGTTTTTAACTTACCGTGGGGTAAAATATAATTTTTTATAAATCTTTAGGTTTCAGAGGTTTTTGAACATTTTGGCAAACATTTGAAAAAGTGGATGTATGTGTGCGCGTGTATGTATGTGTGCGCATAGAAATTTTTGTCGACGATTTCGGGAACACGGATCAACGGATTTGAATAATTCAAAAAACATCCGATTCGTATTGATAAGGAGACGTGCTGCTTGTGCGTGAACATGTCGTTATAGCTGAGCTGGTTGACGCGTCACTAGATTAAGTTCGCATTAGTAGATAAGAAAGTTAAAACTATAATTTTTTTTTAATGCTTTTTATGTTTGTATAGTCGATACTACATGAACTATTTAAAATTTTTAACTCAGCGCATATATTTCGCGAACAAAAAATTGATGCATTTGAAATAATGTTTATATATATTTCATTCAAACATATATAAACAACTTTGTCTAATCTAATAAGTCTTCACATTTTGTCTACAAGGTCAAATAATGAAAATTCTAGTTTTTATAATATTTATTTATAGACATTATTGTTGACTTAATTTTTTTTATTCTTCGAATGTTTAATTACGGTACGGGAAATTCCAGCAATTTGCCTTAAGGCACGATGCCATACACCCCACTAGCCGTATCTCTATATGAAACCTGTCGTTGGCTCTCGGTCTATTTCGGTCGGTCTGTCGGTCAATGGCAGATCGAATTTGTAATGTTTGTCATGTACGATATGATAGGATAGACGCTTCTATATGATACATGATGTGCAATCAAATATATACATATACCTAAATACATACATTTATATATATTGTATATATATACATACATTGTTGTAAACGTGAAACAATTCCATAAAAAAATCGTGTTTACATTTGCATTTGATTTAGTCACTTTGTATATTTAAATTGTGAACTGATTCATTCGACTTTCTCAAAACTTATATAAGATAGATAATATTATCTATCTATTTATTACATATTAAAAAATATGTTTTTAATAAAATCATTTAGAGCTCTTTATCTAATTTAGGTGTATAAAAATATAATATCATTATAACATTATAGTTAATGATGAAACACAAATATTATATTGTAAATTCAAATTCAAACGATAACGGTTAGAAGAAGAGTTGACAGTACCATTCCGCGGACAACTTCATGTTGCTTGGGTACATTGTTCAAAATTAGTTGCAGTAATTTTAAAACGTTTTATATACAAATTAATATATGAATTAGTTTCATCGGTTGCTTTTTTTATATAAACATTTATTTTATTATAAATAATTAATATATAACAATAGTGTTATATATTATTAGAAAGCTAATAAAATCATCTATAAATCTGTATATATCGTTTAAAAACTTTTCTAACAAAATTAAATAAGAAAAATATGTGAACTTAAAAATTTAATTGACTTTGGTGAATTTTATAGGTTACATTTTTTTATATTTATCACTATTTTGTTAAAATTCATTTTTATACTTATGTATTACTATATATTATTAGAAAGTAGATAAAATTATCTATGAATCATCATTTATCAATTTGTTAGTGTTGTAACAAAATTATGCAAAATAATTCGTCAAACTTCTTATAAGTTGTATTTTTTAAAGGTCTCATTTCTTTTAGTTAGTTTTGAATTTGCTCGTCAGTAGAGTCCCTTTTTATTTTATAAGTTGCTTTATAACTAAAAGGAGCTTTACTGACTACCAAAATAAATAGTAACATAAAGATACAAAAGGACTCTACTGACGAGCAAATTTAAAATGGGCTAAATGGGACTCTACTGACGAGCAAATGTAAAACAAAATAAAAAAAGGGACTCTACTGACGTGCAAATGTAAAATAAATAAGAAAGGACTCTACTGACAAGCAAATTTTAAGGATAAAAATAAGATTCTTTTGATGAGCAAATTAAAAACAAGACGTAAAAGGACTCTACTGACAAGCAAATTTAAAATAAGACAAGAAAAGGGCTCTACTGACGAGCAAGTTTAAAATAAGACTAAAAAGGGACACTACTGATTTTAAAAAGAATAAAAAAGGACACTACTTACGAGCAAATTTTAAGGATAAAAATAAGATTCTTCTGATGAGCAAATTAAATACAAGACGAAAAAAGTCTCTACTGACGAGCAAATTTAAAACAAGACGTAAAAGGACTCTACTGACAAGCAAATATAGAATGAGACAAAAAAGGACTCTACTGACGAGCAAATTTAAAATAAGACCAAAAAGGGACACTATTGATTTTAAAAATAATAAAAAAGGACTCTATTTACGAGCAAAATTAAAAAAAGGACTCTACTGACGAGCAAATTTTAAGGATAAAAATAAGATTTTTCTGATGAGCAAATTAAAACAAGACGGAAAAAGTCTCTACTGACGAGTAAATTTAAAATAAGACCAAAAAGGGACACTACTGATTTTAAAAAGAATAAAAAGGGACTCTACTTACGAACAAAATTAACAAAAAAATAAAAAGGACTCTACTTACGAGCAAATTAAAAACAAGACGAAAAAAGGACTCTACTGACGAACAAAATATCATAAACTCTATAAGTAGACTATAAATATAGGGACTCTACTTATGACCAAAGAAATAAATTTAATCTTCAGGACTCAAATTGTCTGACAAATATTTCACATTCGTCTTTTTATGTCACTATCGATGATGTCATACATGAGACATTCTTTTACGATATAAATCCAATTTAGTTTTCTCTTCTCATATTATATTAATATATATTTAATTCAAGTGATTTAGTGAACGATATGTGATACTTAAAAACAATATAATATAAAACAAAATAATATAAAACAAAATAAATATATAAACAAAGTTCTTCTTCAAAAGTGATTTTATACCAAAAATGTGATAAAGTTACCTCCAAAATGGTAGAAGGCGGCCTATTATCCGAAATAATACGCGAATTCCGCTTCTGCGATAGCCAAGAGTTAATATTCTTCAACAAATTCATCGAAAACCGAAACTCTTACCTAGAAACTCGAAAATCCTTCATCATCGAAAACACCTCCATCGACACCACTAATATCAAACCTTCTAACACCACTAATACTACTACTAGTCATCTACTGAAAACTGTCAACGATAAACAAAACCATGAAGTTTGCTTCGATTCTTTTCCCTGCGATTCGAGAATCGATCTCTGGGATTGGATGTTGCCAGATGACACTAGTAGTAGTATCGATAATAGCGATTCGATAAAAAATGGCGGTGATGGGAATAATGGCGATTACTGTGATGAGGAGCAGGATGATGAGGATGGTTCGGTGGATATGGTAACGGAGTATGAGAAATCGAAGGAGGTTTCGATTTTGTTGTATAAGGAGCTGATGCGGACGCTGGGACAAGATAGGCAACAGGTAAAGAGAGTTAGTTGATGATGGTGATGACTATTGGCAAGTTGCTGATGGTATTCGAGTAACATGAAAATTAAACAAATTTCTACTAAATTTGATTTTAAATTTTTATTTCAACTTGATTTTTTCATCTCATTTAAAATTTGTTAGTACAGTCACTTTTTAAGTTTGCTCGTCAGTAGAGTCCCTTTTTCAGTTTTGCAATTTTTAAATTTATTTGCTCTTCAGTAGATTTCCCTTTTTAGATTTTAGTTTGCAATTTAGTTTGCTCGTCAGTAGTCTCTTTTTTAGTTTTATAGTTTCTAATTTAGTTTGCTCGTCAGTAGAATCCTTTTGCAGTCCATTATAATTTTTGTTTTATTTAATTTATTCGTCAGTAGAGTTCTTTTTGTTTAATTTGATTTATTTAGCTTGCTTGTCAGTAGAGTCCTTTTTCGTTTAATTTCTAGATCAAATTTTAAGTTTGCTCGTCAGTAGAGTCCCTTTTTTGGATTCTATTTTACAATTTTTGGATTTGCTTGTCAGTAGAGTCTTTTTTCAGTTTTGTAGTTTCTAATTTAATTTGCTTGTCAGTAGGGTCCCTTTTTATTTTGCAATTTTTAAATTAATTTGCTTGTTAGTAGAGTCCCTTTTTCAGTTTTGTTGTTTTAAATTTAATTTGCTGGTCAGTAGAGTCCCTTTTTGTTTATTTTGCAATTTTTCGATTTGCTCGTCAGTAGAGTTCCTTTTTCAGTTTTGTAGCTTCTAATTTAGTTTGCTGTTTTGCGAGTCCTTTTTTTGGATATTAGTTTGCAATTTAGTTTGCCCGTTAGTAGAGTCCCTTTTTTGGATTTGAGTTAGCAATCAATTTTGTTCGTCAGTAGAGTTCCTTTTCCAGTTTCTAGATCAAATTTTAAGTTTGCTCGTCACTAGAGTCTCTTTTTAGGATTTTAGTTTCTAATTTTTGGATTTCCTTTTTACTCATCTAGAGCAAAATTAAAGTTTGCAAATAAATTTTTAGATCAAATTTTCGGTTGGTTTACAGTAGAGTCCCTTTTTTGGATTTTAGTTTGCAATTTAATTTGCTCGTCAGTAGAGTGCCTTTTTTATTTTGCAATTTTTAAATTCATTTGCTCGTTAGTAGAGATCTTTTTTTAGTTTCGAGATCAAATTTTAAGTTTGCTCGTCAGTAGAGTCCTTTCTTTAGTTTCTAGATCATATTTTAAGTTTGCTCGTCAGTACAGTCTTTTTTTCAAACTTCTAGATCAAATTTTAAGTTTGTTCGTCAGTAGAGTCCTTTTTTTGCTAAATTTTTAATTTGATTGTCAAAGTCCCTTTTCAACTTTTAATTTTGCAATTTATTAAGTTCAAATATAACGGTCGAAATTTCTCGAACGTTCATGGACAACTTCATGTCGAAAGTATTTTGTTCTACTTTATTTGCAGTAATTTTGTATACAAAATATATACAAAATTTATAAATGTACCTCTGTGTTACATTGAATATCAGAGATGTATTATTTATTATTGTTTTTATTATGGCGACTATAAATAAATTTGTTAAATTGCTCTTAATCTAATTAAGAGTGCTTTGACAATTAAAGTTGAATGAACAAATTAATTAGATCGTTAAAAGATCATTGGGGTCAATTGAGTTGGTTTTAAACTTTTAAATTGTGAGAATGAATACAAATAAATGTATTTTGTATTTTTGTATTTTGCTAGTCAGTAAAGTCTCTTTTTTTAATAGAAAAATGAATAAGTACATTAGTTAGTAGAGTCCCTTAACGTAATTTTTAATGATGATAATTAATTTCAATATCAGTAGAGTTTGATTACTTCCATTACAAGAAAATTCAGTTGCATATTAGTGGAGTTCTTTTTTATTTTGTTTTAGTTTTTCGTGTCATCTGAGTCCATTTTTTATTTTTTTTAGTTTGCTTGTCAGTAGAATCCCTTTTCTAAATATTCAGATATTTATTCTGCTTGTCAGTAGAGTCCTTCTTCAAATTTTCTATCTAGATATTTACGCTGCTCGTCAGTAGAGTTCTTTGTGATAAATTCTTTTCAAAAAAAAAATTAATTTGCTTGTCAGTAGAGTCCCTTTTCATGAATAGTTTTTCAGAAATCCTAATTTGCACGTCAGTAGAGTCCTTTATGATAAATTACTTTTAAGAAATTCTAATTTGCTTAGAATCCTTTTTTCTAATTTTCTTTCTAGATTTGTAATTTGCTAAATATTTATGTAGTAGAGTCCTTTTCAAAATATTTATTTAAATATTTAATTTGCTCGTCAGTAGAGTCCCTTTTCCAAATATTTATTCAGATATTGAATTAACACGTCAGGAGAATCCTTTTGTTTTTTATCTAGATTCTAAACATTAAATTGGCCCATCAGTAGAGTCCATTTTGGAAATTATGTATCTTGATATTCAATTTGGTCGTCAGTAGAGTCCTTTCTCTAAATTTCCTTGCAAGATTTATAATTTTCTCGTCAGTAGAGTCCTTTGTGATTCTCAATTTGCGATTAATTATAAATTGTGATAAATTATTTTTCAAGAAATTTTAATTTGCTCGTCAGTAAAGTCTTTTTCTATAAATAGTTTTCAAAAAATTTTAATTTGCTCGTCAGTAGAGTCCCTTTTCTAATTTTGTATCTAAATATTGACTTCGTTTGTCAGTAAAAAAGTCTCTACTTTTCGAAATTTTGTATCTAAATTATTATGCTCGTCAGTAGAGTCCCATTTCTGATTATCTGTAATTCGCACATCAGTAGAGTCCCTTTTCGAAATTTTGTATCTAGATAATAAATTTGCACGTCAGTAGAATCCCTTTTCTGTTTTTCTAACTATTTAAATTCAAGGTAAATTCTAACTCGGTCTAAATTTGCTAGTCAGTCGAGTTCCTTTACCAATTTTGCTCTTCAGTAGAATCCTTTCTATTATTCGCATCGATTTGTAATTGGTTATCCAAAACACCATATACAATACAATAACTCATTTAAAGTTATTAGTCAGTGGTCATAATAAATCTTTCACCACGAAAAGGAATTCGCATTGTTTCGCCTTCTCTTTTAACGTTTCAACTCTTCATGTTTTGTGAATGAGTCAGCCACTTAACCAATTCAGCTACGGAGCAACGTGAGTAGAAGCGAACAATATTGTTCTTTGTCCTCTGCGCTTTTGCTCGGTATCTGTTTTATGTATTTAGGATTTATATTATATCGGTCAAATGGTAAAGGACCGCATTTGGAGGAAAAACAAAGAAATATATTAAATACTATTAATAATATATTATTTCTATTAATAATAATAGGTATCGACGAATTTACACGAAACAATTCGTTAAATTTCGTATTTAATAATAATGCATTTTTCATAGGTTTAAATTACTGCATATAAAGAGCAACAAATGTACTTCGCATGTGAAGTTGGCTACAAATATCGCGTAATAACGCATGTAAAGTATTATTAATTCATTTATTCGTAATAGTTATAAATTACTGCATATAAAGTTGCACAATGTACTTCCAACATGAAGTTGTCTATGAATGCCTCTAATATTTTGACCGGTACATTTGAATTTAAAATTTTTGGTTTAAAATCGAAGTGGAAAAGAAATGAATTAAGTAAATTCTAAATTGAACTAGGTGTGAGCTTTCCAAGACTAATAATGAAGTATTTATTTATTATAGTAAAGTTTATTTTTTCTATTTTATTCATTTGTTCGTCAGTAGATTCCCTTTTTGTTTTTCGAAATTTATTTAGCCCATCAGTAGAGTTCTTTCAGCACTAATAGTCTGTTTCTAGACTTTTTTTGTTGGGTTTTGTTATTGCAGCTTGCTCCACCATAGAGTTCCTTTTGTTCCTAGACTTTATTTTAGTTTGCTCGTCAGTAGAGTCCATTCTGTCAGCGGTGTGACTTTCTTCTCTTATCTCAGCTTGGTTGTCAGTAGAGTCCTTTTTTATATTATTCTGATTTGCTCGTCAGTAGAGTCCCTTTTATTATTTACTAAAAAAAATTAGTTTGCTTGTTAGTAGAGTTCTTTCTATACATCAATCCTACAATAAATTTAATATCTTATTAAATTTTGTTTGACAGTAGAGTCCGTTTTTTATATTTTTCTAATTTGCTTTTATTTTTATCGATAAAATCAATTTTTTGCAGTTTGCTCGACAAAAGAGTTTCTTGATCGCCTTTTTATTTTAGTTTCTTTTTTAAATTTCTTAGGTTGGTCGTCAGTAGAGTCCCTTTTTATATAATTATAATTTGCTCGCCAGTAGTTATTATGAAAGTAAGTTTGCTCGTCAGTAGAGTCCCTTTTGACTCCTATTTCAATTTGCTAGTTAGTAGAGTCCAATTCGTCTCTTATTTCAGTTCCTTTTCATAACAAAAAATCTAGCTTGCTCGTCAGTAGAGTTCGTTTTATCACTATAGTAATCGTAAAAACATCGAAAATGAATAATCGTTAGATTTTTTGGAAATTTATTTTGTTAGCCAGTAAAGTCCCTTTTTATTTGTCATTTTGAGAATTCAATTCGCTCGACAGTAAAGTCCCTTTTTGTTCGTGAAGTTAAAATTTGAATTTCCTTGTCAGTAGAGTCCCTTTTTATTCGTCAATTTAAAAATTCATTTTGGTCGTCAGTAGAGTCTTTTAGAAATCTATTTTGCTTGTCAGTAGAATCCATTTTCAATTCTGTGGAAATTTAGTTTGCTCGTCAGTAGAATCTTTTTTCTTAAGTTACATCGATAATGATACTTATTTTTCTTGTCAGTAGATTTCTTTTACATAATCATAAAAAAAACTCGAAAATAAGTTTGATCGTCAGTACAGTTCCTTTTGCTCTTTTTTATGTGGATCATCGGCAGTGTTCTTTTTTGTATTTATTTACATTTGGTCGTCAGTAGAGTCCCTTCGGTACTCAATGTGCCCGTCAGTAGAGTTCTTTTACATTTTCAAACTTGAAAATGAGTTTGCTCGTCATTATAATTTCTTTTTTATCTTTTTTAGTTTGCTCGTCAGTAGAGTCCCTTTTGTTAATAAAAAACGTGGAAATTACTTTTATAGCTCTATAGAGTCTTTTTTTTAAATTTCTTAGCTTATTCGTCAATAGAGTCCCCTTTCATACAATTATAATTTGCTCGTCAGTAGAGTCTCTTTTCTAAAATTAAGTTTTGTAGTTTGCTCGTCAGTAGAGTTCCTTTTCTCACTTTTTTTAAATTTGCTCGTCAGTAGAGTTCTTTTTTTTGTATTATTCTAATTTGCTTGTCAGTAGAGTTTCTTTTATTTTTATCGATAAAATTATTTTTTTTAAAACTTTACAGTAGAATTTATTTATCGACTTTTTATTTTAGTCTGCTCGTCAGTAGGGTCCCTTTTTTATTTTTTTTAGCTTGTTCGTCGGTAGAGTTCCTTTTTCTATTATTATAATTTACTGGTCAGTAGAGTCTCTTTTTTCGAATTAAGTTTTGTGGTTTGCTTGTCAGTAGTGTCCCTTTTCATATAATTATGTCGGTAGGGTCCCTTACTACATTTTTTAGTCTGCTTGTCAGTACAGTCCCTTTTTTAAATTTCTTAGCTTGTTTGTCGTTAGAGTCCGTTTTCATATAATTATAATTTGCTCGTCAGTAGCATCACTTTTTTCGAATTAAGTTTTGTACTTTGCTCGTCAGTAGTGTCCCTTTTTATTTTACTCTAATTTTCTCGTCAAGAGAATGTCTTTTTTTTAATTCTATTTATCTGTAGAATTCCTTTTTATGTTATTGTATTTTGCTTATCGGTAGAGTCCCTTTTTATATTATTTTTATTATTTTAGTTTGCTTGTCAGTAGAGTCCCTTTTGTTAACAAGAAAACGTCGAAATTACTTTTATAGCTCTTTAAAGATAATAGATAAGGGTAGACTGTTTTTGACAGACTTTAATGTTTTTTATAAAATCCGCCCCTGTATATATATATATATATATATATATATATATATACAAGTCCATGTATATATATATATATATATACAAGTCCATGTATATATATACATGTCCTTTACCGTGCATATGTTTACGCATTAATAAATCCGGCGGCGGCGCATGCCTTTCTCTTTCTCTTTCGCACTCTCAAATCTCATTGCAAATGCAAAAGCAAAAGCAAAGAGCGAAAGAGACAGAGATAGAAGCCATTGACCCAAACGAAACGAAAGGACAACAAGGGTGCACGCATTGTCACCAAGAAAGGGACACATTGAAAAATAAAATAGGAGTAAAAAGAACTCTACTGACGAGCAAATTGAAAAATATTAATAAAAAAGGACTCTACTGACAAGCAAATTAGTATTTGTTAAAAATAATTCATCACAAAGGACTCTACTGACGAGCAAATTAAAAATTTTGAAAATTGTTTATGAAAAAAAAGGGACTCTACTGACGAGCAAATTGGGATTACTTGAAAACTTTTAATTAAAAAGACTCAACTGATGGGCAAAACAGGATTTCTTAAATAAAAATTTTTAAGAAAAAACGAATTATTCATCACAAAGGACTCTACTGACGAGCAAAGTAAAACTTTTTGAAAATTGTTTATATGAAAAGGACTCTACAGACGAGCAAAATTGAAATTTCTTGAAAATGATTTATAAAAAAGGACTTTACTAACGAGTAAAATAGGATTTCTTAAAAATAATTTAAGAAGAATACTACTGACGAGAAAATTGAGATTTATTCATAATATGGGACTCTACTGACGAGCTAATTTAGATAAATATTTAGAAAAGGACTTTACTGACGAGCAAATTAAATATCTATATAGAAAAATATTTATAAAAAGGACTCTACTGATGAGCAAATTGATAAATATTTATATAAGAACTCTACTGATGAGCAAATTGATAAATATTTATAAAAGGACTCTACTGACGAGCAAATGTAAATATTAACGTAGAAAATTAGAAAAGGGACTCTACTGACGAGCAAATTGGGATTATTTGAAAATAATTTATCACATAAGACTCTACTGACCAGTAATTTGATTTTTTTGAAAATAATTCATCATAAAGGAGTCTACTGACGAGCAAATTATAAATTTAGATAAATATTTAAAAAAGAACTCTACTGACGTGCAAATTTATTATCTAAATATAAAATTAGCAAAGAAACTCTACTGACGTACAAATCGGGTATACTTGATTTTTTTTTAAAAAAAAAGACTCTACCGACGAGCAAATTAGGATATCTGAAAACTATTCATAAAAAAGGACTCTACTGACGAGCAAATTACATTTTTTTGAAAATTTTTCATAAAAAAGGACTCTACTGACAAGCAAATTACATTTTTTTTGAAAATTGTTCATATAAAAGGACTCTACTGACGAGCTAATTACATTTTTTTGAAAATTGTTTATAAAAAGGGACTCTACTGACGAGCAAATTAAGAAATATATATAAAAAAAGATAAACAAAAAAAAAACAAAAAGATAAGAAAATTGAAATTTCTGGAAAATACTTTATTACAAAGGACTCTACTGACAAGCAAAATATAATTTTGTTCACTAACAAATTCAAATCTTTTGAAAAATATTTATAAAAAAAAGAAACCTTACTGTCAAGCAAATCTAAAAAAATGTAGATGACAAAAAAGAGCAATACTGACGAACAAATCAAATATTGATTGCATTGTAAATATTTGTATGATAAAAAAAGATTATAAAATCAATATATTAATTTATGAGCGCTTTATAAGTACGCCGAGTTGCAATAAATTGCAACTTATTAATTCTTGTAGAAATATGTCAAAAAAACTAATTATTATCTATCAAATCTTACGTAATTATTTAATTTAAAACAAAACACACGCTTATCACATACCTATATATGTCCTAAAACACATATCTTCATACTAAAACACAAAATTATGCTTTTTCATCTTATTTATCTAAATTTCTTTATCTATTTCCGCAAAAAAACATTTTTCTATTAAAATTCCAAAATAAAATTGCACAATGTGAAACGTGCTTTATGCTAAAGTCAACGCTACACTTGCAATTTTATATTTGGCAACGTAAACAAGTTTTATATGGGGATGCGCACGTGTGGTAGCGTCTTTAGGGTATAAAGCAACTTCCACACGGGCGATTTAATAAAAAATAATAAAAACTTTTGCAAGATATAAATAAATATATATAAATAAGTAAATATATATATATATATATATTATATATATATATATATATATATATTTGGTTAGAGTTACAGACAAAACAATTTAGTTTAATTATAACATATGAAGTTGCATTATTTACTTAACTAATGGCGTCTTCTTGAACTCAAGGCGTCTTTATATCCTTTTTGGTTTATTTTGAATAGAATTGGAAACTCTAGGCGCGTGTGTATTTATTTTAAGACGTTTATTTTAAGATATATCATCAGGCTTAATGAATATTTCAACCGACAGACCAAAAGGAATAAGAAACCACTGGTATCTGGTATCAAAGGTAATTTTGTTAAATATAGAAGAAAGTTTAAAATTCTCTTCAGGGTTATGCAAAAAAGAACTCGTTTGTTAAGTCGTTTTGCAGACGCCAATTTTTGACCTTGTGTCGGTTTTAAATGCTGTTTTTTATTTAATTTTTTTGGCGATTTTATATGTATTATATATATATATATATCCTTTACGGTTTTGTTTTTATTTTGCTGTAGAAACGAATGATGATATCATAGTAAGTTCTTGGAAAGTGACAAAGGTCGACTGAAGTCAGAATTACTGCATTTAATTTTGAACAAAATACCCAATACTCTGAAGTTGTACGCGTACTTTGACCGTTAACATTTAAATTTTTAATATAATATTATAGTATTATTTAAAGTCATTATTAAGCGCTATTATTATATTTTAAATTTATCAAAGAAAGTATTAAATTAATCTTTTTTGTATTGTATCCTTTAAATTAATCAAATATCTTACGCATTTAAATCGCATATTTGTTTAATAAATTTCTGCATTTCTGAGAAATTACTGCATTTAATTTTGAACGATGTACCCAACACTCTGAAGTTGCTCACACTTGGTACTGTCAACTCTTTTTTGACCGTTGATATTTGAATTCAAAAAATATCATAGTTATATTTAAAGTTAAACCAACAAGAACGATGTTAAGTTTTCCATTAATTTTTTTAATATAATTTTGTTTTAAACGTTATAAATTGTTATATACAGTGTTATAGATAATTTAATTAGCTTTTCAATGATATATAATACTAAATAAGTGTGTAAATAAATTTTAATAAAATTTTGCTATATATAAGAAAATGCACTGTTAAAAAATCACAATTCAATTCACAAATTTAAAGTTTAACCGTTTAAAGACTAACAAAAACGATGTTAAGTTTTCTAATATTTTTTTTAATATAATTTTGTTCTAAGCGTTTTAAATTGTTATATACAGATTTTTAGAGAATTTAATTAGCTTTCCAAAGATATATAATACTAAATAAGTGTTCAAACAAATTTTAACACAATTATAAAAACACAGATATAAAAAAATGCACTACAAAAAATCACAATTCAGTTTACATATTTAAAGTTTAACCGTTTAAAGTCTAACAAAAACGATGTTGAATTTTGTAATATTTTTTTTAATATAATTTTGTTTGAAACGTTATAAATTGTTATATACAGATTTGTAGATAATTCTATTAGCTTTTTAACGATATATAATACTTAGTAAGTTTTAAACAAATTTTAACACAATTTAGCTATATATAAAAAAATGCACTTCAAACAATCAATATTCAGTGTACAATTGTAAAGTTTAATCATTTTTTCTACACAATTTTGTTCTAATCGTTTTAAATTGTTATATACAGTTTTGTAGATAATTTAATTAGCTTTCTAATGATATATAATACTTATAATATATTTACTTAAATTTAAACAAAATAAATATAAATATAAACCACGAACATTTATTTATAAATTGAATTATTTTTCATTTGAAATTACTGCATTTAATATTGAACAAAGTACTCAACGCTCTGAAGTTGCTTACAATTGGTATTTAGTTTGACCGTTGATTTTTGAATTTAAAATTTAGTATTTGAGTTTTATTTAAAATTATTATCAAACGTTTTTATTATATTTTGAAGATTCTTTGATGAAAATGCTATTTAATTTGCTCGTCAGTAGAGTCAATTTTTCTTTTTTATCTACTGATTTAATTTTTTATCAGTCCCTTTTTGTTATTATAAAATATCATTATTATATTTGAAGATTAGTTGTCTACGCTACTGGATGAAAACTCTATATAATTTGTCCTTTTTAATTTTTCTATTCACATATTTAATTTGCATATCAATATAATCTCTTTTTTAATTATCTTTTTAAGTATTTATCTTGCTTGTCAGTATAGTCCCTTTTTTGTTTTCTAGCTAGATATTAAATTGTGTGCCAGTAAAGTCACTTTTATTCTGTTTATCTAGATATTTATTTTGCTCAACAGTGAGTCTTTTTCGATTTTTCTATCTAAATTTTTAATTTGCTCGTCAATAGAGTCCTGTTTTAACTATCTATCTAGCTAGATATTTAATTTGCACGTCAGTAGAGTCCTTTTTATCCTTTTTATCTAGATGTTTAGTTTGCTCGTCAGTAGAGTTTCTTTTGTCCTTTTATATATGATTTTCACAGTCAGTCAATTGCTGTACTTAATATGATACAAAATACTTACGCTGTTAAGTTGTTCACGATTGGTATCTGAATTCGGTTCACCCTGAAGTTGTTCTAACTTTATTTTGACCGTTGACATTTGAATTTGATTGATAAAACATGTAATAAAATACGTATTATTTAAGTAACCATTAAAAAACTTGAATGTTTTATATTTTTGCGTATATTGAAATATATTATTAATTCATATAGTAGTACAGAAGATACCATTTTATTTTCGTAACTAATTAAATAAATTATATTCTTTCTATAGGTTTTTTGGAAAATGACACACATTTTTAAATATTTATTGGTTTTAAGTCTTATTGACGAATTAGAGGATAATATTTCCCAAAATATGTTAAATATATATATATATATATATATATATACATATACATATACATATATACATATATATAAAGATAATATAAAGATAAAATGTAAAAGAATTTTAATGATGTTTCAAAATATTTGACCTTTGGAAGTTACGCGCTTTGTTTTTGTCCCAAATTTGTATATAAATTAACAAAAATGTATTTATATATATATATATATATATATTGTGTATATATGTTAATTATACGAAATTTATTATTAAAACGCGTCCACTTTTAATGTCTTTATTATGATAATTCAATAACTTGTTTTCAGAAATTATGATCACGTTTTTGGTATAAATATATATTTTGCAATCTGTATATATAAATATATATATATATATATGTATATGTATATATACATATAGACTATTAAATTATACGAAATGTATTTTCGGATCTCTAAACTTACATTTTTCACTATTTTTAGTATAATTCAATTTAACTTCTTTACTAAATGAAAATAACTAAATTTTACTAATAATAAAATAAATTTTACTAATGATTATTTTGAAAATCTATTTGATCCATATAGATCCTTATAAATAATTAGAATTTGTGCAAAATTAACTTTGAACTGATTTTGTAAATTATTACATTAATTCAAATTCAAATATCAACGGTCAAAAAAGAGTTGACAGTATCGAACTGCAGACAACTTCATTGTGTTGAGTACATTGTTCAAAATTAAATGCAGTAATTTTAAAACATTTTATATACAAATTATAATAACTTATTTTGCTGCATTCAATATGTATGTTAGTTCCATCGGTTGCACGTTTATTTTATTATACAAAATTTAAATATAACAATAGTGTTATATATTGTTAGAAAGGTAATAAAATTGTCTACAAATCTGTATATAACTTTTAAAAACTTTTCGAACAAAATTTAGCAAGAAAATTCTGTAAAATTTACAATTTAGTTTGCCATTAGGCAATTGCATGGTTATATTTGGCAATATTTACATGTATATTGCAAAAAATTTGTTCCAACACTTATATATTATTATATATCGTTAAAAAGCTAATAAAATTATCTACAACTCTGTATATTACACTTCAACACGTTTCGAACAAAATTATGTACAAAATATGTTTAAACTTTCATATTAAAATATCGTATCATTTAAAAGCATACCTACAGAACAAAGTATAGTAACTTCCATCTCAAAAGTTTATTCCAATAGAATTCCTCTATATACTCTTTGCCAATATCTTGTTTTGAAATTTAGTATACTGTAGTAAATTCCATACAAAAATTATAAATGTCAAGATTTCTCACATAGTAAGTGTATAGAAATCTTATTTTGAAATGTAGTATAGCACTACATATATAAATATATGTATCAGGGCGTGTCAAATTTTTTGGTTATTGTGTAATTTTGGTTTTATAGGTTAGTTCAAGAAACTGTAAAAAAATCGATTTTAACACACTTAATATATATTTTTTTTAATTTGCTCGTCAGTAGAGTTCTTTTTCATTTTGTTTTATGTTTTACTGTTGGTTCAGCTATTTTTTTTGTCAGTAGAGTCCATTTTTATTTTTTTTATTTTGATTTTGTAGAGTCCTTTTTTATTTTTTTTATTTTGATCTCTGCTAATATGAAATTTAAGGTTTTATGTATTAAGAGAACTCGCGTTATACTTGCAGGTTGCTCGTCAGTAGAGTTACTTTAAAATTTGATTTTAAATTTTTATTACAACTTGATTTCTGAATTGAATTTAAAATCCATTGTCAGTACTGTTACTTTTTAGTTTGCTCGTCAGTAGAGTCCCTTTTTTATATTTTGCAATTTTTAAATTCACTTGCTCGTCAGTAGAATCCTTTTGCAGTCCTTTATTATTTTTGTTTTATTCAATTTATTCGTCAGCAGAGTTCTTTTTGTTTAATTTGATATATTTAGCTTGCTCGTCAGTAGAGTCCCTTTTTATGGATTTTATTTCTAATTGAATTTGCTCGTCAGTAGAGTCTTTTTTGGATTTTAATTTCTAATTGAATGTGCTCGTCAGTAGAAACTCTTCTTAGATTTTAGTTTGCAATTTTTGGATTTGCTCGTCAGTAGAGTCCCTTTAAGTTTATGTTTACACAAAAAATCCGACTCGCTAATTTTATGTTTTCTCAACGTTTCAAGCCATTCTGAATCGAATGAGACCGAATTTAAGAGAAAAGTATGTGTGTGTGTGTGAACAGATTTTTTTAGTCTACTTTTAGTAGAGTTCTGTTTGTTTATTTTTTTGTTCAGTAGAGTCGGTTTTACTTTTTGAGTAGAGTTATCCGAGATTAAAACCAAAAAGTCCAATAAAACATAGCGACATCTTTTGATACAGCTGTATTTAGTGTTGTCGCCTTTGTGTTGTATCGAATCCGTTCTATGTGAAAAATCTTCACCAAATACAAACATATCGTTCGCATTTCCGTCCTGTCCGTTCGTCTGTTCGTCTGTCCGTTTGCAAATACCGTTGCAAATAGTGGCGCCAGTATAAACATTCACTTCGTCGGGCGGGAGGGACACGAACGATTTGCATTCGCACACACTCGAATTACAAACAACAAAAGTATCGAAAACTAGTGATGAAAGATATTCATCGATACTATTAACTACTTAGTTAAAGAAATAAAAAAAGAGTGTGCGTAAGGTTCACACGCGATTGAAGTAAAACTTATTTGCTAATGTACAAGATGGCATTTAAGTAAATAATAAATGCATCATATAACATTTTTGAATCATACTTCAGACATGATCGGTCATTGGTCATTGCAATTTGCATTTAGGACTTGGACTTTCATTAGAGGAATGAAGTAATTGCTGATTAATAACTTCTATAATATTCTGTCACACAGTGGATTATGTTAAACAACGCCTAAATAAATATTGTTTTCGTCACTTCCCTTATCATGTAATAATTGTGTTTGAAGAACTTCATGTAATTAAAATTAACATGCATTCATTGACTGCTTGTATTTTTTTTACTTTTTCGCTGGCGATACAATCTCATTCTTTGAACATCTGTAATATCTGTCTTGCCTAAAAAATATTTTCTATTTTAGTAACTTCAAAGATTTATAGAAATTACGAATAATACAGAAATAATTTATAATCAATAAACTTACGTTCAGTACACGGCACAAATGTTTAATTTGTTTTATTATTTTCAAGTAACAGGGTAAAATATTCTTCTGATTCTGGCATTTTTCATTAAATCAACATTTGTACTACGATGTAACTTTAAAATGTTTATTTATCTATGCCGATTTCTTTGTTGATATCGGTGCGCATACAACATTGATGCCGGTACGCATACAACGACAGAATTCTATTCACATACACGACGGCTAATCACAATCGACCCGTATAGAAATGATATCATCGAGAGCGAATGTCGAATCATTGGCACTGGACACTTAATTATCTTATATGCCGTAACGCACTTCCGTTGCATTTGTACGGATTTACACCCTAATCGCGCCTAAAGAAGTTTTACTTCAAAAATATCGATTTTACTATATAGAGATACTAAATATATAGATAATAAATAAGTTTCGACGTCAAAAAGATATTAATTAATAATATCTGTTGTTTTAGTTGCTCTAATCACCAGTAGAGTCCCATTTTTTTCGTATCTTTTTAATTTCGTTCGTCAGTAGAATCCTTTTATGTTATTGTAAGCGTCCAAAAATCGAAATTGTGTATTTTTTGAAATATCTTCACGTTTCATAATTAACTAATCATTTTTAAGTCAAACGGATCAGCCGATTCGAATGGTTTAAGAAACATTCGATTCCTATTAATAGGGAGATGTACTGATTAGTTTTTGGCAAAAGCAGGTCCAGCTGTTACGGAGATATGGAGCAAAAAGTGCAGAAAATAGAAATCAAGTTTTTGAGAGTACGGATCATCCGATTAGAATGATTCAAACAACTTTCTTCTTGTTTTTATTATTAAATCGTTTCTCATAGGCCTGTAATATTTAAGGTGTGTGTTTTTTGACTAATAAAAAAATAATAAAACTGAGGTTCTCCTTTCTTCTTCTTTCATTTTGCCCCTCAGTAGAGTCCCTTTCATAAATCTGTTTGTCAATAAAATTACTTTATCCCCTTATTGTAGTTTGCTCGTCAATAGAGTCCCTTATATATTTAGTTTTACTTGGCTCGTCCGTAAAGTCCATTTTTCTCTCATTTTATTCGTCAGTAGAGTTCTTTTTTTTAACTTCCCGTGGGGTAAGTTATAGTAATGGGCCGAAAATCGAAAATGAAAATTTTTGCATTTCTCGACGTTTTCAAGGCATTTCTCAGAAAAAAACATTCGATCCCTATTGATAGGGAGATGTGCTGATTAGTTTTTGGCAAAGGCAGGTCCAGCCGTTACGGAGATACGGAGCAAAGAGTGCAGAAAATACAAATCGAGTTTTTGAGAGAACGGAGTATCCAATTTTTATGATCCAAAAAGCATTCAGTTCGTAATGATGGGGAAAAGTGGTTATTAACTTTTGGCAAAGGTAGGCCCAGCGGTTTCGGAGATACGGAGCTAAAATGTTAAAATAATGGCAGTTTTTGAGAGAACTAAGCGTTCGATTTAAATGATTCAAAAAACTTTCTGCTTGTTTCAACAAAATAATTGCTTTTGGAAAAAAAAATTGTTTCTATTTTTGTTTTCAAAAAATAATTTTGTAATTTCGGATTAAAAATTTAGAAAATTACCCAGGCTAAGCACAGTCTAAGCGCCACTCTGGTACAAATGTTTACCCAAGTGCGTTCAGAC
>NW_020538040.1:2445277-2466753 GCF_003426905.1 Ctenocephalides felis | reverse complement strand
CCAATTTGCTCGTCAGTAGAGTCCCTTTTTATAAATAATTCTCAATTTGCTCGTTAGTAGAATATTCTCTTCATAAATTATTTATAAAAAAAATTTATTTGCTCGTCAATACAGTCCTTTTTTATGAACAATTTTCAAATAAATTTAACATACTGGTCTTTCTCGAGCCCTTTTTATGATTAGTTTTTCAGAAATCTCAACTTGCTCGTCAGTAGAGTCCCTTGATCTTAAATTATTAACAAGAGTTGTTATAAAACATATTTTCTCAAATTCAAATTTAAATGTTAACGGTCGTCTGTAAACTTCAGAGTGAACTTATGTCTAGCCAAACGTGGACAACTTCATTGTGTAAACATTTTGTACGTGATTAATTACAGCAATTATCTCTGCGTTTATTTAAGATAAAGAATGTAATTTTGTTAATAAATAGAAAAATCAAAATGATCTTTATTTGTACTACTATAATATAATTTATTAAGTACAAAAGATAGATCTGTATTTGAAGAATATGTATTTTACGCAAAAAAGACTAATATTTCATGTGTCATGTTTATCTTATTTTAAATTTAAACGTCAACGATCAAAGTTAAGTTGATGCAACTTCAGAGTGCAAATCTTTTACTAATCGTGGACAACTTCATATTGTATGCATTTTGAATTGTATTAAATGCAGTAATTCTGACTATATAAAAAGTGCTTTGTCATAAAATGAACTTTTGACATTTATTTTAAATGTTTCCTGTAAGATAAATTTGGTCGTCATTAGAGTCCTTTTTTGCATATTTTATTTAAGATTTTTTTCAGAAGAGATTTTCTCTTTTATCTATCAGTTTGCTCGTCAGTAGAGTCTCTTTTCACAGTTTTAGAAGTTTTGTTCGTCAGTAGAGTCAATTTTTCTTATTCTATTTGCTCGTCTGTAGAGTTCTTTTTCCTTTTTTCTGATTTTGCTCATCAGTAGAATCCTTTTATTTTTCTATCTAAATAATAAATTTGCTTGTCAGTAGAGTCCTTTTTCTACTTTTTCTCGTCAGTAGAGTCTCTTTATCTTTTGTTTCAGTTTTGTTAGACAGTAGAATTCTTTTCTTTCTTCTTTGGTTTGTTCATCAAAAGAATAAATATCTCCTTGTCTAATTTACTGCATTTAATATTTTACAATGTACTCAACGCTCTGAACTTGTTTGATGTTGGTACTTGGTTTTTCTTAATTCAAATTTAAATTTTATTTATATGAGTGCTTTTAAAACTTTTAAAGGAAACTCTAAAACTAGTCAAAATGAAACCTCAATATTATTAAATATTAGTTATTGTATGTATTGTTTTTTTAAATTTTCAATATAAAATAGTAATATATTATATCAATATAATAAATCATTTTTGAGGGAAGACAAATAATTTTACATTACATTTTATTCAAATTGGTACACTGTACAACTTATTTACTTTACACTGTAATGTAAAGTCTATGATACAACTGTATTTATCTATTTCATTGTAAACACACACACAAAAATCCCTTTTAATATTTTCCATTCAAATCTCCCGCCGAGAAAGAGGTTTCTAATTTCATCCGTAAAAAAAAGAATAAAATAAACAGCTGCCCGCTTTTGTGACATATGGCGACGATAGACAGGGCGCTAATGAACCATCTTGGTAACACTTTAACAAAAAACAAATTTTTAAAACTAATATTCATCTGCAGATATACTAGTAATCATTTCATCACCATATTAAAAATATTATAAATCTTTGCCGATTTAGAAAGAAATAAAGTTTTAATACATTAGTAATAGCACCAAGTTTTTATTGTTCTTTTAATGAATTAATAATGAAATGCTGTCTAATAATAGTTAATAATAATAATAATAAGTGATGTGTTAAAGTATAAATATCAAGTGTAGTGAAGTTTTTTAAATGTTTTTTTTTTGAAAATAAGTCAATAAAGTTTTCTTCAATAAAGTAAGGACAAATTAAAAATGTCAATACCGGTGACAAAAATTATTATTTAGTAAAACTAATCAGTACAAAGATTTTTACCGAGGTACCTAATTGGTATATATATTTTTTAATTTCAATAAGTATTACAACTGTTAAATTAATAACATCTAGTAATTGGTATATCAGCTCTCCTATTAATATTAGGATTGCCAGAAAAGTTTGTTCGTCCTCCATTTTTGTATCAAAACAGAAATAGAAATGTCACAAGCGGCTCGAAAAAATAAAATCGTTATAAATAATAAATATAAATATAAATAATATAATTTATTTAATTTGTTAATGTGCAGAATAGTTTTTGTGTTTAATTTTGTATAACAAAGTGTCCTAAGAAGTACTATTGCTAAATAGAAATTTGAACTGTCACTTTTTTGGGGTTAGAAAATAATTATTTGTGCTTTATCAATATTTAATACTAATAAGTTTATAATAATATAAACGTGGTGATAATAATATAAAAGTTATAATTAACTAATTCGTGTTTAAAGTTTAAATTTTTAAATGTGAGTTTTATAGTGTTCTATAGATACTGATACAAAAATAAAATGTAAACTGTCACTTTTTGGGGTTAGATAATTATTTGTTTTAAATTATTTGTATTCAAACTAATTGTGTAATAATGCATTGATATTAAATACTAATTTGTTCATGATAATAATATAAAAGTCGTTTTGAAATAATATACAGTTCAGTTTTGTGTTTAATTAGTATATATTTTGTGCTTTGTTGTGTCGAAACAAAAGTAAAACTTATAAACGTCACTTTTTGAGGTTATGTAAAATTATGAATTCAAAATTTTAGTGTTTTTTGTACAATTCAATAACTAAATTGCAAAATTAATAGTATTTATGTATTTGTGATTCTTAGTGATGGTTTAAAAAATTAAAAAGTGCGATTATTAGTTAAAAATTATAATTTGTGCTTAAAATGTTAAATTGAAAATCCTCGGAGCTTTAATAATGGAAGTGGCGAATATGGTTAGGTGACAATTTTTTTAATATTTTTAGTGTTTAATGAATTAATTATGAAATGCTGTTTAATAATAGTTAATAATAATAATAAGTGATGTGTTAAAGTATAAATATAAAGTGTAGTGTTGTTTTTAAAGTAATTTTTCAATTAATAATATCCTGGCGGAAAGAACAAATTAAAAATGTTAAACTGGGTGAGGAAAATTGATTATTTTTGGGTTTCTTAAAACTATTGAAAATTGTTTTAATGATTTTCATGATTCTCTAACGATTTAAATATGGATGTTTAATTAAGTTTTAGCGTTTGTTTGTATTAATTTTTGTTTATTTTTAATATATGGACTTTAATAATGCTAAAACTTTAATTCACAATATTACTTATTACTACTGAAATAAACATAGAGATGTCGCCTACATTTAATAATACTAATATACATATTAATATTTTAAAATTAATTTCTAATTAAAATAAAAAAGACAATTTTACATTCGTTAGAGATTTAAACTCTAAAATTTTACGAATATTGTTTTTGTCGTCGTTCCTTCGACTATAACTTTAATAAAATGTCCTATTTTTAATTAACAGGTCAATGTTAATTAAATGTTAACTAATTTAGTACACTTGACGACTTTGCTAAACTAGTTTAACTTTGTGAACATAACTAAAGACATCATATTAAAAATAACATTAAAAAACTAAATATGTAATATTATTAAATTTTTAGTGTTAGGGTTTATTAAAAAAATTAATTAAAAATTGATCCTTATATTCGAAAAATAAAAAAAGGACTTAACTATATATTATAGTTAATATAAATAGTGAGTTAAATTAAATATAAAAATTGTTTGATTAAAATATTTAATAAATGATAAATACATGTTACAAGTTGAAATTACTCCAGAAAAATATTATGTTTCTGTCATAACATCATAGTGTTTGTTTTTCACAATGCTTTAAGTAGTTTTGAATCGTTTGACACCAAAATTGTAATATCTCGGCTTATTAATTTTAAGTTTTCCAAGCATTGTTTCAAAGTTTTTTTTAGGATTTCAGAGTTCAACCATTTTTTCTATACAATTTTGTTCGAAAAGTTTTTAAACGTTATATACAGTTCTGTAGATAATTTTGTCAGCTTTCTAACGATATATAATACTTATAATATATTTAATTAAATTTAAACAAAATCAATATAAATGTAAACCACGAACATTTATTTATAACTTGAATTATTTTAAAATTGGCGCCGTCAAGCCGCCATGTTGGATTTGGAACTGTCAAGTAGACATTTTGATTTTGCAACTGTCAACAAAAGAAATTTTAAACTGAAACAATGTGGACGCCTTACGATGGTGTTAATTTCAAAGTTTAACGAATTATTTTTGCATAAGTTTGTTCTAATAGTAACAAATTGTTATATACAGATTTGTAGATAATTTTATCTACTTTTGAACAATATATAGTGATACATAGGTATAGAAATGAATTTTACTATAATAATGCTAAATTCAAAAAAATGTAACCAATGAAATCCATCAACGGTAACTAATTTTTTAAGTTCTTACATTTTTCTTGAATAATTTTGTTTGAAAAGTCTCTAAACGTTATATACAGACTTATAGAAAACAATACCCTTTTAACAATATATAATACTATTGCTAAATTTTAATTTTGTTTAGTAAAATGTGCGTTGATGTAAAAAAAGTGCAACCGATGAAACTAATAATATAAAATGACACTTTAAAGTTTATAAATATTTTGTGAATAATTTTGTTCGAAACATGTTAAATTGTTATATTCCGAGTTGTAGATAAATTTATTAGCTTTTTAACGATATGTAATAATATATAAGTGTTGGAACAAATTTTAGTAATATAAACTAAATTGTAAACTTTATATATTTTTCATATTTAATTTTGTTCGAAGACTTATTAAATGTTATTATACACATTTGTAGACAATTTTATTTTAAGTTTTGCAATTAATAATTCATTTATTTTGGGTAAAAGAGGCTACAATTTGGAGTTTTTTTTTTCAATTTACATCATTTGCGGAAAATTTTGTCTGGACCTTTTTTAACATTAACATTATTATATATCATTACAATTAAAAATTACACTTTGAATTTCAATATTATCACACATTTATTTAAATTTGCATTATTTCTCGAAAAAATTGGTAACTGTTTTTTTCTTATTGTATAATAATACAAAGCTTATTAAAAAGTCTACAAATATGCATTTTTACATTCATAACTGTTGGAATAATATTTCTACTAAAACAATACTTAGAATTAAATATTATCAAGTACATATTGCATTAGTTTACAAGTAACTAGATACTACAATTTAAATTTTACTGATTTTTCTAATTTAATTTTGTTAGCAAAGTTATTAAACGTTATATAGATTTGTAGGCAATTTTATCAGCTTTCTAACAATATATAATACTATAGTTATATTTTAAATCTGTGAAATAAAATAAACGTTTGTATATAAAATGTTTTAAAATTACTGCATTCAATTTGAGAACAATGTACCGAACACAATGTACCGGACACATGAAGTTGTCCGCGGTTTGGTACTGTCAACTCTTTTTTGCCAGTTGAGATTTGAATTTGAATTTACAATGTAATATTTGTCTTTTATCATGAACTATAAATAATTTTGTTCGAAAACTTATTAAACGTTATATACAGAGTTGTAGATAATTTTATTAGCTTTTTAACGATATATAAATAATATATAAGTGCTAGTACAAATTTTAGCAACATAAACGTAAATTAAAAAAAAAATCAAACAACGGCTAACTAAATTTTGAACTTTACACATTTTTCACATTTAATTTTGTTCAAAAAGTTTTTAAACGTTATATACAGAGTTGTAGACAATTTTATTAGCTTTCTAACAATGTATAATACTATTGTTATATCTTAATTATTTATAATGAAATAAGCGTTTATATAAAAAAAGTGCAACCAATCAAATATAGGGTCCGCCAAATTACTTTATTTTTTTTACAAACTACTGAATATTTTCTAAAATTTCTTTTTTATTTGAAAGTACAATCCTTTCAGTTAATAATGAAATTAATTCTGTTAATACTTTAATTCAAAAATGAAGAAAAAAAGCCTCGGCTGACCGTTGAAAAAAAAAAAAAAATGAAAATGAAAAATGTAAGATGGGATACCCTATATATAATTATGGACTCTCAAAGCATAGTGCTAATAACTCGATACTAAATTTTATATTTTACACATTTTTTTTAATTAATTTTGTTCGAAAATTTTTAAACGTTATATACAAAGTTGTAGATAATTTGATTAGCTTTTCAACGATATATAACAATATATATGTTGTGGAACAAATTTTAGCAATATCTAAGTAAATATAAACAACTGTAACCACTAAACACTAATGGCTAACAACAGTTTCAACTTTACAGACTTCTCTTGCTAAAGTTTGTTCGAAAAGTTTCAAAACGTCATATACTGTTTTGTAGACAATTCTATCAGCTTTCTAACAATATATAACACTATTGTTATATTCAAAATATTTTTAACAAAATAAACGTGCAACCCATGTGCAACCAAATAAATACACAGTGCTACAAAACAGGCTCTAAAAACATTACCAAGTGCATATCGATCAATTCCACCGCACCAAAAAATACCCCAAACCCTCAGTGACTTTATCAAATTCCAATTTTTGGAAAATTTTGATTCTATCTATTTTTAAAAAAATGGTTTTCTCTAAATCCGGCCAATACGATTTGTGCAGATGGAAATTGCTGCAAATTGCAGTCGATGAGAGGTACAAGCAATTCTGCGAGTTCGGCAAAGAAGGCGGCGTGACGTCACAAGGGTTCCTGACGGGTTCCGTAGAGGCACCTTGGGAGAGGGCCATCACTCCGAGCAAAGTGCCTTATTATATCAAGTAAGTGGGAAAATACTTTAAATGTTATATACAGATTTGTAGAGAATTTTATTAGCTTTTTAATGGTATATAATAATATATATGTGTTGGAACAAATTTTGGCGATACAAAGGTAAATATAAAAAAATGTCACCAATTAAATTTTAAAGTTTACTTATTTTTCCTAAACAATTTTGTTCCAAAAGTTTTTAAACGTTATATACAGATTTGTAGATAATTTTATTAGCTTTTTAACAATATATAATATTATTGCTAGATTCTAATTTTGTATAATAAAATAATGGTTTATATAAAAAAGTGCAATCGATGAAACTAATAATATAAAATGGCACTTGAAAGTTTAGAAATATTTTGTAAATAATTTTGTTCGAAACGTGTTAAAGTGTGATATACAGAGTTGTAGATAATTTTCTTAGCTTTCTAACGATATATAACCGTATATATGAGCTGGAACAAATTTTAGCAATATAAACGTAAATATACAAAAATGTAACCTATAAAACTCGCCTTAAGCTAACTAATGTATCAATTTTACCAATTTTTCCTATTAAATTTTGTTTAAAAAGTTTTTAAACGTTATATACATATTTGTAGACAATTTTATTACCTTTCCTAACAATATATAACACTATTGTTATATTTTAACTTTGTTTAACAAAATAAATGTGCAACCGATGAAACTAACATACATATTAAATACAGCAAAACGACTTATTATAATTTGTATATAAAATTGTTTTAAAATTACTGCATTTAATTTTGAACAATGTACCCAACTAACATGAAGTTGTACACGGGTTGGTGGTACTGTCATCTCTTGTTTTAACGGTTGAGATTTGAATTTGAATTTACAATATAAAATTTGTGTCTTTTTAGAAGTTTTACTTAATTTTTTTATCGTAGTTTCAAGAGATTTGTATGCAGTTTACAATATTTATATAAAAGTAAATTTATGGGCCAATTCTGCGATAAAACGGATAAAAGACTCTACTGACGAACAAATTATATTTGGAATTGAGAAAAGTAATATTAGATTTATTTTTTAGGACAGAAAGGTGACTCTACTGACTAGCAAATTGATATAAGCCAATTTTAAACATTAAATTTAGAAAAATTTTATTGAATTTATTGTTTAAGTTTGACAGCTTTTAACGCCATTTTGAAATTTTATCGATAAAGTTGATTGATTATAATTTTAATAGGAGTTTTTGCTTCTTATAATTTAAATATAATTATATATAATATAATATAAAATAAACGGATTAATTTAATTGTATACATGTCGAATTGCAAGCTGAAATATAGTAAATATGAGTAAACGTTAATTAAACTATAGACAACGTTTGACAGTTTCCGAAGTTATGAGTTTATAATTAAAATTATGTGGAATTTATTAATATAATATAAATGTACATTCCTTATAAAATGAATTTAATGTAACTTATAAAACTAACTTTATAAATAGTTAAACTGCAAAACTTTAAATATATACGCATCAAATTTAATTAACATAACTAATAACTTTTGGCAGTTGTTTGCGCCATTTTAAAATTTGACAGTTTTAGCTGCAAACGTGATTAAAGATTTATTATAAATTTTATAAATTTTTTATTAATAATTCTAACGTTCGTTGATATAATATAAATCTACATCTGATATAAAATAAATTTAAGTGTTCTTTTAATTATGAACAGTTAGAATTTAAAGCTAAAGTAATTAATATTGATACCCGTTGACAGCTGTTTAAACTGTTTAAGTTGCAAACGTGTTCAAAAATTTTGAATTTTACAAATGTTTATTTTTTTTTTGTAAATTATAAATATAAATGTTATTTTTGATATTAAATAAATACAAGTGTTTTTTAAATATATACAGTTAAAATTTAAATTTATAATATCTTAATTTTTATTTACGAGTTTGACAGTTCTTTCCGCCATTTTAAATTTAAATATCTATTCTGCACACATATCGATATTTTTTTATTATAATTTCAATATTCATTTGTGCAATTTACTGTTTAGTAATATAATATAATATAAATTTAGTTATTTATAAAATAAATTCAAGTGTACTTTCACAAGTAAAATTTAAAGCTAAAATATCTGAATTATGTTTAAATATTAATTATAGTAAATACAAGAGTTGACAGTTGTTCTACGCCATTTTAAAACTCGATAGTTTATTAAAATTAGCATTTTTTCATAATTTTAAGAGCCGTCTTTGCAAATGTATATTTTTTTCGCATAAATTGATGAATTTATATTAATAATGAAACAAACTGCTTACTGATTACATATTTAAAAAAGTCACCCAAATTGCATATATTATAATGAGCATAGATACTATATATATATAGATTGACACAAAACAAAGAGAAACTTATATAGAGTAGAATATAGTGTGTTTAGTATCAATCTTCAACAAATTTAAATGTATGTGCTTTAAATAATAAATGTGATTTTATACGTAAAATATAAAACTTAAATATTATTATAATTGTTATTCGTGACTTTTATATATATATATATATATATATACATATATATCTTTCATGTATAAATTAAATTGTTCTTTCAAATTTCTTTTGTTATCAAAATGGCGGACCGACTGTCACTTAGTAAGGTTATTTTTTTGAATTTTTATGTTTTTAAATATATAATGTTTTTTTTTGTGATTGCAGCCATCAGTTGGAAACGACGCATTGGGATCACCCCAAGATGATAGATTTGATGAACTCTTTGGCCGATTTGAACGAGGTTCGATTTTCGGCCTACAGGACGGCCATGAAGCTGAGGGCCGTACAGAAAAAACTAGGAAGTAAGTAAAATTTTAATAACATAACATTTACAACAATTTAATAGAAGTTTATTTATAATTTATGTGCTTGTTTAATTTTTCTAGTGAACATGTTGAGTCTCTCCAGTGCCCTAGAAGCTTTCGACAATCACGGATTAAGGGCCCAGAATGATAAACTCATCGATATCCCTGATATGGTGACTGTCTTGACGTCTCTGTATGAAATTATTGCAAACGAGAACCCGAAGGCCCAAATCAACGTCCCATTATGTCTCGATTTGGCCATAAATTGGCTGTTGAATGTTTACGATAGTCAACGAACTGGCCAAATCAGAGTTTTGAGCTTTAAAGTCGGTTTGGTATTACTTTGCAAAGGTCATCTCGAAGAAAAGTATAAGTAAGTATTGTCGATGCAGTATAAGAAATTGCATGATGTGGGTTTTATAAATTTGTTTTATTTTTTAGGTATCTTTTCCGGTTAATAGCCGATCCTAATCGTTTGGTCGATCAAAGGAAGTTAGGATTGCTTTTGCACGATTGCATTCAGGTGCCGAGACAGCTGGGTGAAGTTGCAGCTTTCGGAGGTTCAAATATTGAACCGAGCGTTAGAAGCTGCTTTGAGAAGGCCGGAAAGGTAAGATTCATAATAATAATAATAATAATAGTAATAGTAAATATTAATAGCTGCAAATATTTTAAATTTATTAATTAACAATGTTTGTGAAACTTAATATATATTTTAACAACATTATTACAAATCGAAAACTTTTTAAACCATCAAAATCCGTCCAACCGTTCTTGAAATATGATAAATGTATATTACACAAGTAAAAATTCATTCACAAAAAGTCTATCACGCACGTTCGAATCACCCGCTTCGACCGAACATCATAGACTTAAAGCTTAAATCGTTAAACATAACGTTTAACGCGCTCTACGCTCAATCCATACTTAGAAGTTCAAAGGGCATCCTTGACACCTCAAAACATAGACCGATACTGTTTTTTGAACTTTTTATTAACGATACGACTATAATGTTACGGAATATCGTTGTAAATGTGATAAATAATAGTTTTTGCCTATCGGCAAATTGTTAGATGGATAATAATCACTAAAAAAATCACTGTAATAAAAGATAAAATAGGAAGTTTAACTAAAAATAGCACGATTTGGCTTTATATTTAGTTTTGTTAATGATAAAACTAAATAATGATAAAAATATTTTATTAACGCTTACCATGCGCATCCGAGCCTAAGCAAAGATGTATGGGAAAGCGTCGTGTTAGGTTCGGACGACATGGCGAGCGCTAGTCGAATTGAAAATATTAAAGTTTCGGTGAAGATTTTCATATATCAAATATAGGCATGTGGGGTATCAAATGAAAGGTCTCGACGAGAACTAACTAGAAATCATACTTAAACATTCTAAAAAGTAATAGGGTTCCGTACAAAATGTTTATTTATTTCGTAATGTCAATTTTTACAATTTTAAAATACAACGATTGGCTGTAAGTATGTTAGGTTATGTTATAGATAATTGAATTTACCACAATTTTGCCGAATATTTCGTTCAATTTGGACGAACGGTTCAAAATTTACAAGAGATTGAATGAAAGGTAAACCAATGGGTTGCAGAACTCAGGGTCTAGTATGAGTTGAGAAGTTTTACTTCAAATATAGGCATGTGGGGTATCAAATGAAAGGTCTCGACGAGCACTTGAATAATATCATAATAATAGACTTTTAACACCGATAGGGTTTTCTACTTTAATTTTGTTAAATTAATTGTTAATTTTTATTTCTAATCTTGTAAACCGAGTGATGGTAAGGCTTCTATTCATAGACAGTATTATAGATTGCTTAATTATATACAAATTTGCCGAATATTTCACTTCTCTGAGACAAATAGTTTAAAAGATACAAGAGATATAATAAAAAGTAGACCAATGGGTTGCGAATGTAAAAACAAAATATGATTCAAGAAGTTTTACTTCAAATATAGGCATGTGGGGTATCAAATGAAAGCTCTCGACGAGCACTAACCAAATATACGAGTGACGTACAAAACTGACTGATAGGGTTCCGTACAATTACACATATCCATTATTCAACACTATTTTTTTAATTTTTATTGCAATTTTAAAGTATACAGAGTTGATTTAAGGATTTATATTAAGTACAACCATAGATAATTTAATTTAGAACATTTTTGTAGAATGTATCATTTGCGTCAAAGGATTTGTTTCAAAGTTACAAACAATTTAATAAATAAATGCACAGGAATGAGTTGTCATACTATAAATAGTACAGCGGGTCAAACATGAGTTGAGAAGTTTTACTTCAAATATAGGCATGTGGGGTATCAAATGAAAGGTCTCGACGAGCACTATCCAAATATTTTAGTAACAAGCTCAATAAACCTATAGGGTTTTATACACATGAATTATTTACCTTTTAATAGCAATTTTTGCTATTTTAAAGTATGCCAAGTTGATTTAGGGTTCTAACATACTAGAAAATAATATACATCTTTTAATTTAGCACAACTTTACCGAATGTTGCATTTAAATCGGACGAACCGTTCAAAAGTTACAGGATATGTAACGAAAGTAAACCAATGGGTTGCACAGCTCTGAATCTAGTGTGAGTTGAGAAGTTTTACTTCAAATATAGGCATGTGGGGTATCAAATGAAATGTCTTGACTAGCACTATCCTAAAATCATACTTAAACACTTAACAAAGCAACAGGGTTCCGTACAAAGCATACAAATCCAAGAAGTTAACATTGCTATATCTATTATTACGTCACTTACAGCTAGTTTATTTTTTGTTTCCAGGATTTAACAGCGATCGAAGCAATGCACTTTTTGAGTTGGCTCCAGCAGGAGCCCCAGAGCATGGTTTGGCTGCCGGTGCTGCACAGATTAGCTGCTGCCGAGGCAGCTAAACATCAAGCCAAATGTAATATTTGTAAGGAGTATCCGATCGTTGGTTTCAGGTAATGTTTAATAACCACATATACACGTATGTATAATTTTGTTACGTTTATATGTTTATGAATGTGTTTTCATTTATTTACCAGATATCGTTGTCTGAAATGCTTCAACTTCGACATGTGCCAAACCTGTTTCTTCTCAGGACGAAAAGCCAAAAACCACAAACTGACACATCCGATGCAGGAATACTGCACCACGGTAAGCAATAGTATTCTCGGTTACACTTTTTATCTTATATGGCAACACTAATTATAAGGAAATAACTCCAACCAGTTCGAAATAATTGGTACTACTGAAGGGCATTCATTAATCATGTGATCGATTTTTTAGTACTTTTTGATTACCCCTCCCCGAATTTACGAAAAAAACGTTTTTTAATGATCGATCTACACCAAAAAAGGACTCTTCTGACGAGCAAACTGAAAATTCTTAACTAAAAAGGACTCTACTGCCAAACAAAATTAAATTACCAAAAAAAAAGACTCTACTGACGAGCAATTGATTTAAATTACTCAAAAATTACATTAACAAAAAAGAGAAATTAAAAATTATATCAACAAGAAACTCTATTGACGAACAAAATAGTTTAAAAATTATATTAACAAAGAATGGACTTTACTGACGAGCAAACTTAGAAAATGCAAAAAGGGACTCTACTGACGAGCAATTTAATTGAAAGTTTCAATTAAATATAAACTAAATTTAAATATTAAACATTAAATGGCAAGCTAAAAAAATAAAAAAGAAACTCTACTGACAAACAAACTAAAAGTCGGTTCGATATTGAAATAAATAAAATGGGACTCTAGTGACGAGCAAATTGATTAAAATTGATTAAAAAAAATAACAAAAAAAGGAATCTACTGACGAGCAATCTTAATTTTGATCTGAAATTTTAAAAAAAGGACTCTACTAACGAGCAAACATCAAATATAAATTTAAATAACAAAACGGGACTCTACTGACGAGCAAACAAAAAATCAATTTGAAATTAAAATCAATAAAAACAAAAAGGATTCTGATCAATATAAAAGGGACTCTACTGACGAGCAAACATTAAAAACAAATTTAAATAACAAAAAAGGACTCCACTGACGAGCAAAGTAAAAATTAGATTGAAATATAAAAAAGGACTCTACTAACGTGCAAATCAAAAATTGTATCAAAATTATAAAAATACAAATTATAAAATACAAAATGGATTCTACTGACGAGCAAAATAAAAATCAGATTGAAATATAAAAAGGGACTCTACTGACAAGCAAATAAAAATTTACTTAAATTAAAAATGGACTCTACCAACGAGCAAAATAAAATTTGACTTTAAATAAAGAAGGAACTCTACTGACAAGCAAAGTAAAATTTGACTTTAAATTAAAAAGGGACTCTACTGACAAGAAAACATTAAATACAAACTTAAATAACAAAACGGGACTCTACAGACGAGCAAATTAAATTAACAAAAAAGGGACTCTACTGACCAGCAAACATTAAATAAAAATCTAAAAAAACGTGAAAGGGACTTTACTAAAGAGCAATCTTAATTTTAATCTAGAATTTTAAAAAAGGATTCTACTGGCGAGCCAAATTAAATTAATAGAAAGGGACTCTACTTACGAGAAAACTAATTTAAAAAAATAGACAAAAGGGACTCTACTGACGAGAAAACTAAAAATCAATTTGAAATTAAAGTCAATAAAAACGAAATAAACTCTCATCAGTAGAGAAAAGGACTCTACTGACGAGCAAAATAAAATTTGACTTCAAATTAAAAAAGGACTCTACTGACCAGCAAAATAAAATTAACAATTAAAGGACTTTACTGACGAGCAAACTAATTAAAAATTGAAATTAACAAAAAACGAGCAAATTATTTTTTTATTTAGAAAATTAAAAAAGGGACTCTACTGACGAGCAAAATTAAAATAAAATGAAAAAACTCTACTAGCAATACACTTATTTCTCACACACCTTTATCAGGCTAATTTAATCATCCGTACATGTTTTTATATCTCTCCTTATCTATCTTTACTTTTTTATATCATATCTTTATTACATCTTAATATTAATTTCCTAAAATCTTTCTTTACCATCACATTCAATTAATATATCCATTCCTCAGACAACCTCCGGTGAAGACGTTCGTGACTTCACAAGAGCTCTCCGTAACAAATTCAAATCCAAGAGATACTTCAAGAAGCACCCCCGAGTTGGCTATCTACCAGTCCAGACTGTTTTGGAAGGCGACGCCCTGGAAAGTCCAGCGCCGTCACCACAGAGGTCAGCACTCGCTCCCGATATGCATTCCAGGTTGGAGATGTATGCAACCAGGTTGGCCGAGGTTGAACTGAGGACTAGGAGCAATTCTACACCGGATTCGTAAGTAGATTTAAATGGCGAAAAATTTTTGTTGAAATATTGGTAAATATAAGTGCGCCCGCGACGGGAAGTTTTCATTTGCCCCGGCGCCCACGCAAGGGGTGCAAACTTTTACCCACTCGTTGTTAGTTTTCTCGTCAGTAGAGTTCATTTCTACTTTTTTGTTTTATTTAGTGATGATGAGCACCAACTGATTGCCCAATACTGCCAGTCTCTAACCGGTCCCAACGACTCCAATAACACGAACTCCAATTCGGCGCCCAGAAGTCCGGTTCAATTGATGGCGGCCATGGACGCCGAACAAAGGGAAGAATTGGAGGCAATGATTAGAGAGCTGGAGGACGAAAATAAGGCGCTTCAAGCCGAGTATGAACGATTAAAAAAGGACGGCGGTGATAAAAACGAGAGGGGGGATAGACATGATGGTGATGAGAGGGATGGCGGAGGGGTTAATGGAAATGGTGGAGCAGGTGAGGGAGAGATTTTTTTAAAAAATGACATTTATGTAATAGTTGCTAGAGTTTTTAAGTTATGTTTTGTAAAAGTATTTGTTTTAATTTTTTTTAAAACGCTTGTCAGTAGAGTTTTTCTTGTCATTCTTAATTTGATCGTCAGTAGAATCTGTTTTTTGATTTTTTTTTTAGTTTGTGAATAGTCTCTTTCTCTTTTAAATCTTAAAAATTTAAATTTGCTCGTTTGTATAGTCCCTTCTTAATCTGATTTATCTAGTTTGGTCGTCAGTAGAGTCACTTTTACACTTTTTTTATTTAGTCAGTACAGCCCCTTTTTATTATTTCAGTAGAATTTTTTAATTTTTTCTTGATTTGTTCTTTAATAGAGTTTTTGGCGACACTTTTTTTTTAATTGCTCGTCAGTAGAGTCCTTTTTGTCATTCTTAATTTGTTCGTCAGTAGAGTTCTTTTTGTCATTCTTTTCCGGAATTTGTTCGTCAGTAGAGTCCTTTTTACTTTTTTCTAATTTGTTTGTCAGTAGAGTCCTTTCTCTGTTTTTTTCTAGTTTATCAGTAGAGTCCTTTCTTGTTTTTAATTGAGTTTTTTGTCAGTAGAGTTCCTTCTTATTTATTTCAGTTTTTTCGTCAGTAGAGTCTCTTTTACATTTTTTTATAATTTGCTTGTCAGTAGAGTCCTTTTTGTCATTCTTAATTTGCTCGTCAGTAGCGTCTGTTCTTTGATTTTTTCATAATTTGCTTGTCAGTAGAGTCTCTTTTATCATTTCTTTGTGTTTTATTAGTAGAGTCCCTACTTTTAATTAAGTATTCTTGTCAGTAGAGTTCCTTCTTCGTTATTTCAATTTTCTCATCAGTAGAGTTCCTTTTAAAAAAAATTCTACGAAAATCCAATTTTCTTGTCAGTACGGTTCTTTTCTCTTATTTTTACTGAATTCGTTTATCAGTAGAGGTTTTTTCGACACTTTTGTCTCAATTAGCTCGTCAGTAGAGTCTTTTTTTATAAATAGTTTCTGCGAAATCCCTTTTTTAAAAATAATTTCTAGGAAACCTCAATTTGCTCGTTAGTAGAGTCCATTTTACATTTATCATTCTTAAGTTTCTTGTCAGTAGAGTTTTTTTTACATTTTTTTAAATTTGCTCGTCAGTAAAGTTCTTTTTATGATTTTTTTTCTTAATTTGTTTGTCTGTAGAGTTTTCTTTATGATTCTTTCCTACTCTGTCAGTAGAGTCCCTTTTTTAAAAAAATAATTTCTAAAAAAATCTCAATTTGCTTGTCAGTAGAGTTCTTTTTATGATTTTCTCTCTTAATTTGCTCGTCAGTAGAGTTCTTTTTACATTTTACATTTTGTTTCTCTCATTTTGCTCGTCAGTAGAGTTCCTTTAGTTAAAAAAATCTACTTACAATTAGAATTTTATTTAACGAATAGAATATGAAGTTTTAAGTTTCTATTATTTAATCTGTTTGTCTATATAAGTTTAAAATGGTTATAGAAGAAGATAAGATAGGTTTTTCAGTTTTAAATAACTGTTTAAATTGAAATTGTTTATTTTTAGATTTATTATTACTTAATTTGTTTATTTATTTCTTTTAGGTAATAGCGATACTCTGACGAGATCTGGTAACAGCGATCAGGATATGGTGGCCGAAGCGAGGCTGCTGAGACAGCACAAAGGGAGACTCGAGGCCAGGATGCAGATTTTGGAGGATCACAATCGACAGTTGGAGGCACAGTTGCAGAGATTGAGACAACTTTTAGATGAGGTAAATAAAACCTTAAAATAATAATAAGAAGTGTTATTTGAGTGAAAGTTGGTTAACTAACTAAGAGATTCAGTGTGAAAGAAAGATAGTTTGAGAGAGAAAGTAAGATAAATAGAGAAACGAGAAGTCAGGGAGAGATCAATAGAGAGAGAAAGTGAGATTGTAATAAAGCAAGTAAAAGTTATTGGACAAATGTATTTGTGTATTCAAATTTCGCACGAACCTTATCTTTGGAATACAGAGTGAAGTATGCTATGCTACTATGCGATTAGGCTTTGTTGTGTTTATGTACGACCTGTTCCATATTGTATTTCAAGGAGACCACATCCAGCTAATAAATCATCTTATATTTTAAATTGTCTTTTGGTTAATGTTATTATTTATTTTCTTTATTACCAGTTATGTATAGAGAGTGATGTAGGGAGATAAAGACATTTTAGTTCTAGAGTGATATAGAAAGAAATAGAAAGAGAAAGTGAGACGAAAAGATTTAATTTTACATTTGTTTACATTTTTTTTCTATTTCAGCCAAATGCAGCTTCTCCGTCTAAAACTGGAACTTTGCAAACGAGATCAGTGACGGCTTCACAATTGGCAACGGATTCACCGGCTAAGATGCAGAATGGACTTTATCATGAGTCGAGTAAGTTAACTAAAACATAAATCAGCAAATTATCTTTATCTTGAATCGATCAAGTATATCTTTATAATAAATCGATAAAATTGATCTCTTCTTCTAATATTCTTATGTCTTCTAATATTTGTACGTTTAACCAAATTTACTTTAAATTAGTCTTATAATAATATAGAATTGCTATTCAATATAATAATGAAAATAAATAATAATATACAGTATTTTGAAACATTTTGGTTCATAAATTTCATTTTTAAATTTTCCTTATGGGAATCTAGAAAATTTATCTCTGTCTCCGTAAATTATGTCATTTTTATACATTTTATTTTGTTTAAACAAATAGATTTAAAAGTATTTTAATAATAATATAAAATTCATTCTTAATTCATTCGTAAAATTTATTATAAGTTACATTCTTAAATTGTTTTAGTACAGTGAAGCTTTAAACCATTATGGCAACCTTAGCAAATATACAAACCATATCAAGAATTTTCTTAAAAAAATGCTCAATTCATTAAAGTAAATTAATTAAAGTAAAATTTTATTATTATGCTTGAAACATTTTTCTAAATCGATTTTTTCTCTTGTTTTATATTTACTAATAATACTTTACGATAACATTTGGTTACGATTAAATCAGGTAACAAAAGCAAACAAAAATTTTACTTTATTTCTATTTTTAATTGCTTGCACGTTTTACATAATTAATTTTGATTTTATTCAAATAATGCCAAAGTTCAAGTGTGAAACACGCTTTACTACGCTAAAGCATCCGCCACACTCTACCGGCGCCATATAAACTCATAAACAACCGTTATATACAAAATGTCAAGTGTGTGTGCCGCTTTAGGCTAAAGCGTGTAACACACTGTGCGAATTTATAAAATTAAAATAAAATTTTGAAAAGAAGTAAAGAAAATCTTAATTTGTTCTGCGACGTTTTCAAAATAGATATAATACCCCAAATAAATTCTTTTAATATGATAAAAATCTTTCTTGTCTTTGTGCTTCCAAATTTTCCCAAAATTTCAACTTTTATTGAAATCCAGACTCAGTTTGTTTGATCGCTAGTAGAGTCCTTTTATTATTAATATACTCATTTTTTATATTTCAAGATTTTCACTTGTCGTAGTTAGTCTGAAGAAGTTTTACTTCAAAAAATTTATATTATTAAATTTATATTATTAACATTTGTCAGACTTTTTTGAATAGAAGCTGAGTACTTAACATTAACTAAATGATTTGTCCAATATACACTTTTTACTTTACTTCAGCTTAAAGAAGTTTTACTTCAAAATTTTTAAGTTGTATTTTATATGGCATGTGGGGTATCGTTTGAAAGATCTCGATGAGTAGAAAACGATTCTCATACAATAAAATGATTATATCATAATAAAAACATTACATATTCTCATATTTTATTGCAAAAAAATATTACAATATTAAAATTTATTAATTCTCTTTTACTATATGTATTGTCTAAATCTTTTGTATCGAATTCTACAATTAACTATGTCTATTGTCCACAGTATATACACTTTTAATGAGTTTGTAGTAAACGGCTTAAAGAAGTTTTACTTCAAATTTTTAAAATGTGGTTTTATGGCATGTGGGGTATCGTTTGAAAGGTCTCGACGAGTAGAATCTGAATCTTATTATTATATCGTCTCAATTCATATTTTATAATGATGATTCAACGAATAATTTGTTCAAAATTTTATTAAACGTAAATTATATTTTTACTACAACTTTAATTGTAATAAAATTAATAAATTGTGAATAAATAAACATAATTTATATCCTAATTGATTTTTTTTTAGTTTCAGGAGGTTGGGCAGATGGTAGAAGTTCTTGGACAGATGGACGAAGCAGTCTGGATAGGCCTCCACCGCCTGCACACAATGTGCAGCAGACGATGGGCAATCTTATGCACATGGCAGGTAAGAAATAAATATATATATATATATATATATAATATATATATACATACATATATATATATACACATATATATATATAATATATATATATATATATATTTCTTGTGATATATATTTGTTTTTATTCTTTGCAAGCAGCTGGAAGGATATAAATGAAAGACGGTAAGAGTAAAAAAAAATTCACAATTAAAATGTAATATACAGATTTGTAGATAATTTTATAAGCTTTTTAACGATATATAATAATATATAAGTGTTAGAACAAATTTTAGCAATATAAACATAATTATAAAAAAATGTAACCTGTAATATCTGAGTACCTGAATGACTTTTACATAATAACATTTAGAAAGACTCAAAAATATTATTGACAGCAATTGTTTTAAAATAAAGTATAAATAAAATATAAATAAAATAATTATTATTTATAAAACGCAAATATTATATTGTAAATTCAAATTCAAATCTTAACGGTCGCAAAAGTGTTGACAGTACCAACTCGTGTGCAACTTCATGTGTATTGGGTACATTGTTCAAAATTAAATGCAGTAATTTCAAAACATTTTATACACAAATTGTAATAAGTTGTTTTCTGCTTTTAATATGTATGTAGTTTCATCGGTTGCACGTTTATTTTGTTAAGCTAAGTTAAAATATAACAATAGTGTTATATATTGTTAGAAAGCTAATAAAATTCTCTACAAATCTGTATATAACGTTTAAAAACTTTGCGAACAAAATTAAATAAGAAAAGCGTGTAAAGTTGAAACTGTTGTTTAGCCATTAGTGGTTAGTGGTTACATTTTTGTATATTTACGTTTGTATTGCTAAAATTTGTTTTAACACATATATATTATTATATATCGTTATAAAGCTAGTAAAATTATCTACAACTTTTTGTACTACATTTTGTTACGTTTCGAACAAAATTATTTACAAAATATTTCTAAACTTACAAGTATCATTTTATATTATTAGTTTCACCGGTTGCACTTTTTTATATAAACGTACATTTTGTTATAAATAATTAGAATATAACAATAGTATTATATATTGTTGGAAAGGTAATAAAATTATCTACAAATCTGTTTATAACGTTTTATAAGTTTTCCAACAAAATTGAATAAAAAAAATTTGTAAATATTAAGTTTTTGTATCTAATTATAAGCCAATATGGGATTTCACCGGTTACATTTGGCAATATTTACAGTTATATTGCATAAATTTGTTCCAACACTTATATATTAAAATATATTGTTAAAAAGTAGATAAAATTATCTACAAATCTGTATATAACAATTTGTTAGTGTTGGAACAAAATTATGCAAAAATAATTCGTTAAACTTTGAAATCAACACAATCGTAAGGCGTCGACATTGTTTTAGTTTAAAATTTCTTTTATTCGTGTTGACAGTTGCAAAATACAAAATGTCTACTTGACAGTTCCGAATCCAACATGGACGCTTGACAGCTCCAAATTTGAAATAGTTCAAGTTAGGAATAAATGTTCGTGGTTTATATTTATATTTATTTTGTTCAAATTTAAGTAAATATATTATAAGTATTATATATCGTTAGAAAGCTGATAAAATTATCTACAATC
>NW_020538040.1:2417806-2444277 GCF_003426905.1 Ctenocephalides felis | reverse complement strand
AGTTAGTCGATACTAAGTAATATCAATCGGTTTTTTGTGTATGTTTCGATACTTGATACTAACTAGTATCGATATAGCGTTCTGGCAACACTATTTGCGGATACTTTTAGTGTATGCGAATGCAAATCGTTCGTGTCCCTCCCGCCCGACGAAGTGAATGTTTATACTGGCGCCACTATTTGCAACGGTATTTGCAAACGGACAGACGGACAGACGAACTGATAGGACGGACAGGACGGAAATGCGAACGATATGTTTGTATGTACATGGTGAAGATTTTTCACACGAAACAGATTCGATTCACAAAGGCTACAACTCTAACAGCTGTATCAAAAGATGGCGCACTGTTTTATTTGACTTTAACCGGTTCAATTCTTAGATAACTCTCTTATATTATTACTTGCTTAAAAGTCTCGCTTATTATCTTATAATACTTTTATATTTGGCAGTAAATTTGATGTTTAATATTTTTTCCTATCATTACATTTTGCTCGTCAGTAGAGTCCCTTGTGTTCGACACGTCACAATAAAAAAGTCGAACTAAAAAAATAACAAACTAAAAGGAACTCCACTGACGTTGAGAAGGAAATAAAAAGGGACTCTACTGACGAGCACATTTGAAAAATAAGAAAAAGGGACTCTACTGACGAGCAAACTTAAATAAAAAATAAGAAAAAGGGACTCTACTAACGAACAAACTTTAATGAAATATGAAGAAACGTTACTGACGAGCAAACATATATAAAATAATAAAAAGGGACTCTACTGACGTGCAAACTGAAAATAAAAGGCAAGCAAATATTGCTATTTTATAGAAAAACAATAATAATAATAATAATAATAATAATAATAACTCACAGTTTTGTATCCTAATATAGCAAATATTGCTATATTAGGATACAAAATTGTAAGTGTTTTATTATTATTATTATTGTTTTTCTAAGAAATTTCTCACATATAACTTATTTAGTTTCAATTTTTATAGTTAACTTGATTACCACTGAATGATGGCTAAGATGCTAGCCGAAACGTATGGATTTTAAATAAATAAACTTTTAATAAACTCTCTCATACTATTTTTATTTATGTTATGCCCGAATTTTAAACCCAAATTAAAGATATATATCAACATCAAATATACACTTGTAATGGATAACGCAAAATGCTAATTTAGATTACCATATTTTAAATTTTAAATTATAACACACTGATGATGAGACAAACCTAGTCTCGAAACGTTTGTGAATATATGTATATTATATCTTATATATAAAATTCTTCTGTAACGACGATTGAAAGGATACTCCTCCTAAACGACTTTTTGGATTTTGATAAATCTTTCTGTAGTTTGTTAACGGATTCTAAAATTATGGAAAATAAAAAAAGATGTAATAATATTTTATCCTCAAAAGCAATTGTTTTGTCAATACAAGCAGAATACAAATTAGTAGAGTTCCTTTTTTAGGTTATTCAAGTTTGCACTTTAATAGAGTTTCTTTTTTATATTTTAATCGAGTTTTCTCATCAGTGTAGAGTCTATTTATTTTTTATTCAAGTTTGCTCGTCGGTAGAGTCCCTTTTTCATATTTTATTGGGAACAAAGAAATTCCTAAAAATGACCCTATTAAGGACCACCCTAATATATATATATATATATATATGTATATATATATATATATGTATATATATATTTTACATCTCATATATACAATTCTTCTGTAACGATGTTATATACTACGATACTCCTGCTCAACGATTTTCGGATTTCGATAAATCTTTCTGTAGTTTATTAACGAATTTTTTCCAATTTTATGAATTATAGAAATACATTTATACTTATCCTTTACCCTTTACCTTGCAGAAAATTCGGGCCCTCCAACAATCGACCGACGACCTCTCGGCCCGTCTGGCCTCTCTGGAGGCCCTCCGAACCCAATGGAGGCCCCCGAACGCCCTGACGGACAATCCGGTGACCGTTCGGGAGGCCCTGGACGCCCTGAAGGCCGGTGGGGCCCTTGGGGAAAGATTGGCGGGCGTTCAGAGGGCCGTCGATGATGTTAATGAGCTGCAGCAGGCCCTTGCTGCACAGGGGATCACTTTGGGCCAGCATCAGTTGGCCCGGTTGGAGGATCTTAATACCAGGTAAGGGGGAGGAATAGATTTATGTGTATGTTTGTATGTATGTGTATATGTATATACATATATATATATATATATATATATATATATTAGGGTGGTCCTTAATATGGACATTTTCGGGAAATTCTTTGATCCCAAGGGGTCAAACGACTCCAAATTGATAGAAGAAAATTCTCTGAGAGTTTCAGCTCTTAATATTAACATTTAGATAGTGCGCCATTCAATTGAAAGTTTTGTACATTCATTATTAACATTGCGGACTATCTAAATGTTAATGTTAAGAGCCGAAACTTTCAGAGAATTTTCTTTTATCAATTTGGAAACATTTGAGCCCTTGGGAGCAAAGAAATTCCGGAAAATGTCCATATTAAGGACCACCACAATATATATATATATATATATATATATATATATATATAGTATATATATATATATATATATATATTATTATTATTATTATTATTATTATTGCTCTATTAAGTATTTTTTATTAACATAACCTCACAGTTTTAACTGTCAACTAAATTATAACAATATTTTCCGTAATACGTTCATATATGGTGTTATGTTGTAAAACTTAATATTTTTAATAAAAAGAATAGACAACTAACGAGCAAAAGATTTTAAAAAGGACTCTACTGACGAGCAAACTTAATATTATTATAAAAAATAGAGCAGGGACTCTACTGACGATCATAATAACAAAAAAAGGACTCTACTGACGAGTTAATTAAAAAAAACTCTCCAGGGACAAATTTGATTAAAATATTCAATTAATTAGAAAAAGGGACTCTACTGACGAGCAAATTTTAATTTTGATGTGGGAGATAAAAAAAGGCCACTACTGATGAGTAAATTTTAATTTTGATTTGGAGAATTAAAAAGACTCTACTGACAAGCAAACTAAAATAAAATGAAAAGGGACTCTACTGACCAGCCAACTAAAATAAAATGAAAAGGGACTCTACTGACAATTAAATTAACAAAATAAAGATTAAAGAACTCTACTGATGAGCAAACTAATAAATATCAAAAAGATACTTTACTGAAGAGCAAACAAATAAAATAAGAAAAAGGGACTCTACTGACGAGCATACTAGATTTTAACTAAATTGAATTTAAAAAAATTCTACTGGCGAGCAAAATGAATTAAAAGTGTCAAAAGGGCTCTACTGACGAGCAAAATCTAAGAAGGGACTCTACTGACGAACAAAATAATAAAATAGGAGAAAAGGGACTCTAAAGACGAGCTACAGTTTGCTACAGTTTTATCAAATTCTAATTTAAATCTCAACGGTCGTTGTAAACTTCAGAATGAACTTATGTCTAGTACCAGAATCGCGAAGAACTTCATTGTGTAAGCATTTTGTGCAATATTAAATACAGTAATTCTGACTACCATTATTCAAGAAAACGCACACACAAAACAATATAATTTTTTAGTTTATTAGTAATAAAAATAAAATGGTCACTTTTGTACTACTAAATGAGTGGTTATTATTTGAATATACATATGAAAAATATTATTCGTTATTTTTTTAATATAAATATGAGGAATAAGTTTATACGAATTCAAATTTAAATGTCAAAATTATTACAACTTCAGAGCGAATCAAATCAAATACCATTCGTGAACAACTTCATAGTGAAAGCACTTTGAATGATATTAAATACAGTAATTTTGATAATTGTTATTTATTCGTCAGTAGAGTTTCTTTTATTGCTCACAATGAAAATTAATTTGATTCTGAGTTGAGTTCCTTCTTTAATTACTAAATTGAACCTCTATTTGCTCGTCAGTAGAGTTCTCTCTTTATATTAATCTATCTAAATATTATGTTTGTTCGTGAGTAGAGTTCTTTTCTTATCTACTAGATCAAAATAAGTTTTCTTATCAGCAGACACTTATCCTTTTTTATTTACTGGATCAAATTCAAATATACTCGTCAGTAGAGTCCTTTTTTCTCTTGTTATTAAAGTTTGCTCATCAGTATGGATTCTTTTTCATTTTCTCCTGATCTAACTTAATTGCTCATCAGTATAGTTCATTTTGCTTATTTAGTTATAGTTTCCTTGTCAGTAGAGTCTTTTTTGCTCGTCAGTAGAGTCTTTTTTATCGCTAGTATCATTATTTTTTTTGTTAGTTTGCTCGCCAGCAGAGTTTTTTTCATCTTTTACTTTTACCATTTTACTCTTTTGCTCATCAGTAGACTCTCTTTTTATTTTTTATTAAAGTTTGCTCGTCGGTAGAGTCCTTTATTCTTATTTTATTTAAGTTTGCATGTCAGTAAAGTGACATGTTCTTACTATTTTTTTGTTAGTTTGCTTGTCAGTAGAGTTCCTTTTTGTTATTTTATTCAAGTTTGCTCGTCAGTAGAGTTCTTTTTTCTCCTACTTTGACATTAGAGAGTTTTATTCTTCATATCGAATTTTCTTGTTAGTAGAGTCCTTTTTTATTTTGTTCGTCAGCGCAGTCCCTACAATTCCCTTTTTAATTCATGGGCTTATTGTTCAAATATTTATTATGAGAGTAATCTAGATTTAGTTGGTTCGTTAGTAGAGTCCTATTTTTTAAAATAAAACAAATCTCTTGTTACAAATTTTGCCGACTTATATTATTATTAATATATTTATGGGCCTATTCTCGGACAAAATCTCGGTTAGTAGAGTTTTTTGGTTTAACATCTAGGCTGCTTCTTAATTTCCTCGTCAGTAGGCTTCTTTTTCAATATTCACGACACATTTCAGGCAGGTTGCTCGTCAGTAAAGTCCCTTCTTTATATTATTTTATCTAGATATGAAATTTACTCGCCAAACAAAATATAAAAAAGTAAAAGAAACTTTACTGACGAGTGAACTATAAAAATTAAATATTATACAAAATAACTGTAATTAATATTCAACAAAATACCCAACACTCTGAAGTCAGTCGCGCGTGGTGCTGATTTTATCTCTATTTTAACAGTTGACATTTGAATTCGAATTTGTAATGTGATGATTTTAATATTTTGAAATTATTATTATTATTTTTATTAAATCACGTGCTTATTTGTAAACTTATTGTTTTTGGGCATTTAATATTTAAATGAAAATGAAAAAAAAAACTATTTACTATTATTAGAATGCTTTCATTTAATTAATTAAGTTTAATAATAGTTAATTTCAAAATAAATAGAAAACAGAAAAAGAACTTCAGAAAAGCGTTTTAAAATTAACCGGGGTTAAATTGTTAAATATTACAAAAGAATTTATCAGCATTTTTAGTAGTTTATTTATAGTAGTATATAGTAGTCCTAGTTCATGTTTATTTTTATTTTTGGTAATTTATTAGAGTCCTAAATACTATTAAAGCTTAATATATATTTTTAATATAATAATAATAGGTTTTGCGCGCCATTGTTAATTTATAACATGGATGTTTGTATGAGATTTTTTATTATCTTGGTTCTCTTTTATATAACTGTATATAATTTGTCTAAACGCACACAAAAATCCCTTTTAATTTTTCTCATTCAAATCTCCCGCCGAGCAAAAGGTTTCAAATTTCATCCGAAAAAAATAAAATACAAATAAAAACAGCTGCCCGCTTTTGTGACATATGGCGACGATAGACAGGGCGCTGATGAACCATTTTGGTAATATTTTACCAAAAAAACAAATTTTTAATATTAATATTCATTATCAGATATACTAGTATTTATTTTATCACCATATTAAAAATAATATAAATCTTTGCCGATTTAGAAATAAACAAAGTTTTAATACATTAGTAATAGCACCAAGTTTTTATTGTTTTTTTAATAAATTAATGATGAAATGCTGTTTAATAATAGGTAATAATAATAATAAGTGATGTGTTAAAGTTTAAATATAAAGTGTAGTGAAGTTTTTTAAATGGTTTTTTGGAAATAACTCAATAAAGTTTGGTTCAATAAAGTAAGGACAAATTAAAAATGTCAATACCGTTGAAAAAAATTAATTATTTAGTAAAACTAATCAGTACAAAGATTTTTACCGAGGTAAAATATATATACCAATTAGGTACAATTGGTATATATATCTATATATATATAAATCTCGTGTCACGATGTTGGTTCGCGATGGACGCCCAAACTACTGGACCGATTTTAAATTTTAATGGCTCATCGTGTGCATATATATCCAACTTAGGTTATAGGAAATTTTGAAAAGTAAATTTGAAATATAAATATATAATTTTTATAAATTTCTAAAAATTTTGACAGAAAATGACCAAAAAAAAAACAAAACACTAAAATGACAAATGTCAAAATTAAAGGAAATTTGGATATATAATTTTTGAAAAAAAAATTTGACATTTCAAAAAATAAAATTCAAAAACATGTACATATATAGAAATATCCAACATTTATTCCAAATTTGATGAAATGCTACATACAAAATCACTGATTATAGTTTTAAATCTAATTAAAAATCAATGCTTAAAAATTTAAATAAATGTTGACATGAAAAAAAAAATTAAATGTCATCTGTCAATATTTATGAAAATAATTATATAAATAGATTTACAATTTATATTTATTTGATTAGCTTACCAAATTATTTCGGATACCAAAACTTCATCAAAACCTTATAGATCAGAGATCACAATAAAAAAGCGACATATTGAATTTAAAATTATTCATAACAAAATCAAACAAAAAATTTTCGACCAAAAAGGAAATATTTTGACATTTACAAATATACTGCATATTGAATATATGAAATTGACATTCACTATTTTTCAATTAAATGAAAATGTAAAAAATCAAATATTTATATAAAAAATTGTATATTCAGATGAAGATACTGATTTGTTAATTTAGACTGAAACCTGATTTATTCATTAATTTAAAAAAAAATTGACATAAACAAAATTAAAATAAACAAAACACCTGCATCATGCGTTGGAATTAATTATCGAAGTGTAAAGAAATTTGTGTAATTAAAATAAAATATTATTATTATATGAGTTGAGATAAATTTTGATTGCCATCGCAAACAGAATTTATCATACAGAAAATTGTAACCTCTTAAATGGAATAGTACAATCTGAAGGTATCATTGCAATCTGACAAAAATAAACTAGACAAACTAAATACTATATCATATTATATTAAATTTCGATCCAAAAGAAAATATTTTGACAGTTATAATTAATTTGAAATGAAATGCAAATGTCAAAAATCAGATCTTTATGTAAAAAAATATTTATTTCCACAATATTCCCGTGTTGAATTTGCACTTTTTTACGAATTTAACAAGCATATAATATATTCATTGATCACTTAAAATAATTATTATTTATAATAAATAAATATTGACGTATTTGACATGACAAAAGTATAATAAACAAAACGCTATGATGCGAGTGAATTAATTTTTGAAGTATGAAATGTCAAATAATTTTGAAAATTATAACAAGTTTTTAACTATTTGTCAGAAAGAATATATTTTATTACAAATTCATACTCATATCAAGCACCAAAGTAATAAATACTATTTATAAAATGACATATTATTTATAGACAATATGATTTTAATGCATATTTTAATTATATGTTTTATATAAATATCAAATAAATATATTTATGTTTCACTTGATTTTAATGAAAATAATTCAATGCCAAAATAAAAAGTATACATCTAAAATTATAGTCTAAATATTACAATTTTGATAAATAATCATCCATTATTTTACAGTACAAAAATTGATAAAAAATTAATAAAAGTGCCAAAAATCAAACATTTTATAGATTTGGACTCGGATTTCTCAGAACTTTATCCATTTCAGGGATAGTATGAATATCAATTTGCAGTCGAAAATTTATATAAGTTATTAAAACATTATAGATCACAATAAAAAAGCGACATATTGAATTTAACATTAATCATAAACAAAATTCTGACAGTTCAAAAAAAAAATGAATTTTTAACGACTTCAATAAGATACACGATACAAATAAATTAATTATTCCAAGTTATGTTATAGGCAATATTGGCAATCAAATTATAGATATAAATTATATCATATTATATTAAATTTCGAACCAAAAAGGAAATATTTTAGCATTTAAAAATTTAGTGCATATTGGATATATGAAATTGACATTCAATATTTTTAAATTAAATGCAAAAGTAAAAAATCTGATATTTATATAAAAATTATATATTTAGATAATAGTACTGCGCTGATTCAGACTAAAATCTAATTTATTCATTGATTAAAAATATTTCACTATTTGACATAAATAAAATTAAAATAAACAAAGCACTATGATGCGTTCGAATTAATTATCGAAATGTAAAGAAATTCGTGTAATAAAAATATAACATTATTATTAATATATCATGTATATTATAAGAACTTTTGCAATGCGGAAAAATATTTTTGATGGCAAAACAGCGTTTGCCGGGTCAGCTAGTATATATATATATATATATATATATATATATATATATTTTAATTTCAATAAGTATTGCGACTGTTAAATTAATAACATCTAGTAATTGGTATATCAGCTCTCCTATTAATATTGGGATTGTCAGGAGAGTTCGTTCGTCCTCCATTTTCGTATCAAAACAGAAATAGAAATGTCACAAGCGGCTCGAAAAAAAATAATACGTTATAAATAATAAATATAAATATAAATAATATAATTTATTGAATTTGTTAATGTGCAGAATAGTTTTTGTGTTTAATTTTGTATAACAAAGTGTCCCAAGAAGTACTAATGCAAAATAGAAATTTGAACTGTCACTTTTTTGGGGTTAGAAAATAATTATTTTTGTATTTTTCGTGTTTTATTAATATTTAATACTAATAAGTTTATAATAATATAAACGTGGTGATAATAATATAAAAGTAAACCTTGTTTAATTAACTAAGTCGTGTTTTAATTTTGAATGTGAGTTTTGTAGTGTTCTATAGATACTAATACAAAATAAAATGTAAACTGTCACTTTTTGGGGTTAGATAATTATTTATTTTAAATTATTTGTATTTAAACTAATTGTGTATTAATTTATTAATACTATATACTAATTTGTTCATGATAATAATATAAAAGTCGTTTTGGAATAATATATAGTTCAGTTTTGTGTTTAATTTATATATTTTTTTGTATTTTGTTCTGTCGAAACAAATGTAAAACTTATAAACGTCACTTTTTGAGGTTATGAATTTAAATTTAAAATTTTAGTGTATTTTGATCAATTTATTTACAAAATTCTATTTAGCTTGATACAATGGTGGTTTTAATACATTACAAAATTAAATTGAACAGTTTTCTGGTATAAAAAGTATAAATTTTAGTTTATTTTTATAATTTGTGCTTAAAATGTCCTAGGAGCTTTAATAATGGAAGTGGCGAATATGGTTAGGTGACAAATTTTAAATATTTTTGGTGTTTTTTCAATGAATTAATAGTTAAAAGGTGTTTAATAATAATTATATACTAATAAGTGATGTGTTAAAGTATAAATATATAAAGTGTAGTGAAGTTTTTTAAATGTTTTTTGGAATTAACTAAATAAAGTTTGGTTTAATGAAGGACAACTTAAAAATGTCGATATCGGTGAAGAAAATTGATTATTTTCGTGTTTATTGCTTTTTTAACAATTAATATCGGGTTTAAAAGTTTTAAATAATTCACTAATGACTTAAAAATAGATATTTAATTAAATTTTAGTATTGTTTTTATCATTTTATGTTTAATTTTAATATATGTGCTTTAATAATGTTAAAAATAATATTAATTTACAAAGGTGTACAAAATTGATTATTTTTGGGTTTCTTGGTGTTTTTATCTATTTAAAATTGTTTTAATGGTTTAATTAATTCACTAATGATTTAAAAATGTATTTTTATTTAAAAATGTATTTTTAATCAAAATTCAGTGTTTATTTTTATCATTTTATGTTTAATTTTAATATATGTGCTTTAGTAATGTTAAAAATAATTAATAGTAATGTTAAAAATAATAATGTTAATAATAATTAATTAAATAAATAATAATAATAATTAAAAATAATAAAAGTTCGTTAATACTAAAATAGACATAGATATGTCGCCTACATTTAATTATATTAATATATTAAAATTAATTTATAATTAAAATAAAAAAGACAATTTTACATTCGTTAGTAATATTAACTCTAAAATTTTATGATTTTTTTTGCCATCGTTCCTTTGACTATAACTTTAATAAAATGTCCTATTTTTAATTAACAGGTCAATGTTAATTAAATGTTAACTAATTTAGTGCACATGACGACTTTGCTAAACTAGTTTAATTTTGTGAACATAACTAAATACATGATATTTAAAATAACATTACAAAACTAAATATGTAATATTATTAAATTTTTAGTGTTAGGGTTTATCTGGCTATATTAAAAATTAATTAAAAATTGATTTTTACTTATATTCCAAAAATAAAAAAATGACTTAACATATATTATAGTTAATATAAATAGTGAGTTAAATTAAATATAAAAATTGCTTGATTAAAATATTTGATTAATAAATATATAAATACATGTTATAAGTTAAAAATATTTTTAAATGGCACCAGAAAAAGAATTATATTTCTGTCACAACATCCTAGTGTTTGTTTTCATGATGTTTTAAGCCGTTTTGAATCGTTTGACACCGAAATTGAATTATCTTGATTTACAAATTTCAAGTTGTACCAATTCAAAATTCAACAATTTTTCCTAAACAATTTTGTTCGAAAAGTTTTTAAACGTTATATACAAATTTATAGATAATTTTATTGGCTTTCTAACAATATACAATACTATAGTTATATTTTAATTCTGTGTAATAAAATAAACGTTTGTATATGAAATGTTTTAAAATTACTGCATTTAATTTTGAACAATGTACCCAACACTATGAAGTTGTCCGCGGTTTTGATACTGTCAACTCTTTTTTGACCGTTAAGATTTAAATTTAAATTTAAATTTACAATACAATATTTGTGTTTTGATCATTTACTATATTTATATTTATAAAAAATTGCTGACAATATTACATATATAATGCAAAACAATAAGAAAAATATCAATTAAAATTGAATGGTATGTGTAAAATCACAATTACTATTTAAAACAACGTTCTGTGCGGATCAGAAGCAAGGACTCTACTAAAAAAAATAAACTGTACTGACGAGCAAACACAAAACAGGACTCTAATACATGATATATGATAATTTTGTTCCAACACTAACAAACTGTTAAATACAGATTTGTATAAATAAAAGTATCTTTTTATTAGCTTTTTAATAATATATAATACTATAGTTATATTTTAATTCGTTCGAGTTTGTTTGAAAAGTTTTGAAACGTGACATAAAATTCGAAAAGTGTTCGTATAAAGTCACATTCTAAACCCACTTGCAAATACATTTGTTCTAGTTTGTCTCTTAGGCTGTGCTTAGTCTGGGTAATTTTTTGAATTCTTAACAAAATTACATTTCTAACATAAAATTGAAAAAGTGCTCCCTTAAAGTCACATTCTGAGCACATTTGCGAATACATTCGTACTAGGTTGTCGCTTAGACTGTGCCTAGAAGATTTTTTTTCTTTAATTTTTGCAAAATTGAAAAAATGCTTCTGTAAAGTCATAATCTAAACGCGCTTACAAATATATTTGTACCACTTTGTAACTTAGATAGTGCTCAGAGTAATTTTTTTGAATTTCTAACAAAATTCAATTTTTATAAATAATTCTACATAAAATTCGAAAAGTGTTCCCGTACAATCACAATATAAACGCACTTGCGTAAACATTTGCACCAGGTTGTCACTTACACTGAGCTTAGTCCGGGTAATTTTTTGAATTTTTTAACATAAAATTACATTTTTATAATTTACAAAAAAATTGGAAAAATGCTCCGTAAAGTCACAATCTAAACTAATTTGTACAAGGTACAAGTAACAATCTAATTTGTACAAGGTTGTTACTTAGACTGTGCTTAGCCTGGGTAATTTTTTGAATTTTTTAACCCAAAATTACATTTTCAAAATTTACATAAAACGGGAAAAGTGCTCTGGCTCAGTAACATTCTAAACGATATGCAGATTTGTAGATAATTTTATTAGCTTTCTAACGATATATAACAATATATAAGTGCTAGAACAAATTTTAGCAATATAAACCCAAATATAAAAAAATTTCACCACAACCACCAATGTCTAAACTACAGTTTCAACTTTACAGACTTCTCTTGCTAAATTTTGTTCGAAAAGTTTTAAAACGTTATATACATAGTTGTAGATAATTTTCTTAGCTTTTCAACGATATATAACAATATATATATATATATATATACATATACATATTTTTCTTGCAAAATTTTGTTTAATATTTGTGTTTTATCATTAACTATAAATAATTTTGTTAGAAAACTTATTGAACGTTATATACACAGTTGTAGATAATTTTATTACCTTTTTAACGATATATAACAATATATATGTTGTGGAACAAATTTTAGCAATATAAACGTACATACAAAAAATGTAACCATTAACCACCAATGGCTAAACTACAGTTTCAACTTTACAGGCTTCTCATGCTAAATTTTGTTCGTAAAGTTTTAAAACATTATATACAGATTTGTATACAATTTTATCAGCTTTCTAACAATATATAACACTATTATTAAATTCAAAATATTTATAACAAAATAAACGTGCAACCCATGTGCAACCAAATAAATACACAGTGCTACAAAACAGGCTCTAAAAACATTACCAAGTGCAAATTCACCAATCCCAAACCACTAAGAAATACCCAAAACCCTCAGTGAACTTATCAAATTCCATTTTTTGGAAAATTTCGAGTCTATATATTTTTAAAAAATGGTTTTCTCTAAATCCGGCCAATACGATTTGTGCAGATGGAAATTGCTGCAAATTGCAGTCGATGAGAGGTACAAGCAATTCTGCGAGTTCGGCAAAGAAGGCGGCGTGACGTCACAAGGGTTCCTGACGGGTTCCGTAGAGGCACCTTGGGAGAGGGCCATCACTCCGAGCAAAGTGCCTTATTATATCAAGTAAGTGGGAAAATACTTTAAATGTTATATACAGATTTGTAGAGAATTTTATTAGCTTTCTAATGGTATATAATAATATATATGTGTTGGAACAAATTTTGGCGATATGAAGGTAAATGTAAAAAATGTCACCGATTAAATTTTAAAGTTCATATATTTTTCCTAAACAATTTTGTTCGAAAAGTTTTTAAACGTTGTATACAGAGTTGTAGATAATTTAATTAGCTTTCTAACGATATATAATACTTATAATATATTTAATTAAATTTAAACAAAATCAATATAAATATAAACCACGAACATTTATTTATAACTTGAACTATTTCAAATTTGGAGCTGTCAATCCGCCATGTTGCAATTGGAACTGTCAAGCAGACATTTTGTTTTTGCAACTGTCAATAAAAGAAATTTTAAACTCAAACAATGTGGACGCCTCACGATTTTTAAGTTCACATATTTTCCTTCTAAATTTTGTTAGAAAAGTTTTTAAACGTTATATACAGATTTGTAGATTATTTTATTAGCTTTTTAAAGATATATAATAATATATATGTTGTAGAACAAATTTTATCAATATAAAGGTAAATATAAAAAATGTCACCGATGACTAACTAAATTTTCACACATTTTTTACAATTAATTTTGTTCGAAATGTTCAAACGTTATATACAGATTTGTAGATAATTTTATCAGCTTTCTAACAATATATAACATTATTTGCTATTTAATATTATCTAATAAATTTAATAATTTTTTGCTAAAAAAAAATGTCTGCATTGTTTGTCAATTTGTAAAAATTAAATTCCAATATACAACTATATGTTTATACAAAGCTTATTAAATTATTTACAAATATGCATTTTTACATTTGTATTCGTTGCAATAAAATTATTAATAAAAATTTGCTTCAATTTTGACATTAAATATTATCAATACATATTACATAGAACTAAAAATTAAACAAGTTACACTTCTCACATTTTTCTGAATTAATTTTATTTGAAAAGTTTTTAAACGTTATATACGGAGTTGTAGATAATTTTATCAGCTTTCTAACGATATATAATAATATATATGTTGGAACAAATTTTAGCAATATAAAGGTAAAAATAAGAAAAAATGACCAAAAACCAATTAGTAATTAAATTTTAAACTTTACATATTTTTCACAATTAATTTTGTTCGAAAAGTTTTCAAACGTTATATACAGAGTTGTAGATAATTTCATTAGCTTTCTCACGATATATAACAATATAATTATTTTTTTCATTTCATTATAATAATTACAAAATTATAAACAAAGTGCTTATTTGTAACAGTCACGTTTTAAATAGTATGAAAACTTAAAGTAAGATTTTGATGTTTACAGATTTTTTTAAGTTAATTTTTGTCCTAAAAGTTTTTAAACGTTATATACAGATTTGTAGATAATTTTATTAGCTTTCTAACGATATATATATATATATATATATATATATATATATAATATATATTTTATTAAATTTAAACAAAATGAATATAAATATAAACCACGAACATTTATTTATAACTTGAACTATTTTAAAATTGGAGCTGTCAAGCCGCCATGTTGCATTCGAAACTGTCAAGCCGACATTTTGTTTTTGCAACTGTCAATAAAAGAAATTTTAAACTCAAACAATGTGGACGCCTCACGATGGTGTTAATTTCAAACTTTAACGAATTATTTTTGCATAATTTTGTTCCAACACTTACAAATTGTTGTATACAGATTTGTATATAATTTTAGCTACTTTCTAATAATATATTATAATATATAAGCGTAAAGTTGAATTTTGGCATAATGGTAACTAAATGTTTAAGTTCACATATTTTTTGTTCGGAAAGTTTTCAAACGTTATATACAGATCTGTAGACAAATTTATTACCTTTTTAACAATATGTTACACTTTTGTTATGTTTTAATTTTGTATAATAAAATAAACGTGGATATAAAAAAGTGCAACCGATGAAACTAATAATATAAAAGGACACTTCAAAGTTTAGAAATAATTTGTAAATAATTTTGTTCGAAACGTGTTAAAGTTTAATATACAGAGTTGTAGACAATTCTATTAGCTCTTTAACGATATATAACAATATATATGTGCTAGAACAAAGTTTAATAACATAAACGTGAATATAAAAAATGTAACCTATAAAACTCACCAATGGCTAACTAATGTTTTAACTTTACCGTTTAATAAACTATCAAGTTTTAAAATGGCGTAGAACAACTGTCAAATGTTATCTTCACAATAATTAATATTTGAACATAATTAAGATATTTCAGCTTTAAATTTTACTTGAAAAGAACACTAAAGCTTATTTTATAACTATCTATTTTTATATTATACTACTAAAGAGTCAATTGCGCAAATTAATATTAAAATTATAATAAAAATATATCGATATGTTTGCAGCATAGACGCTTAAATTTAAAATGGCGGAACAAACTGTCAAACTCGTAAATACAAATTATGATACAGTAAGTTTAAATTTTAACTGTATATATTTAAAAAACACTTGAATTTATTTAATATCAAAAGTAACATTTGTGATTATAATTTACAAAGGAAAAATAGACATTTGTAAAATTCAAATTTTACTACTTATAATAAATCTTTGAACACATTTGAAACTGTTAAATTTTAAAATGGCGCAAGCAACTGTCAAAAATTATTAGTATTTAAAGTTTTGAAGTTTAACTATTTAAAGTTAAAAAATACTTTTATTTATTTAATAAGAGACGTACATTTATATTATATCAACAAATTCCACAAAATTTTAATTATAAACTTTTATAACTTCAACTAGCCATTTTAAAATGGCGGAAACTGTCAAACGTTGTCTATAATTTAATTAATGTTTACTCGTAATTACGGTATTTTAGTTTTCAATTCAACATGTATTAAATTAATACTATATCTATATTATATTATAGTATATTTATATTATACGAAGAAATAGTTATTTGCAAAAATTTCAATTAGAATTATAATAAATCATAAGTTACATGGAATTAAATAGATAAAATTTCAAAATGGCGTTAAAAGCTGAAACAATAAATTTGATTTATTTTGTTTAAATTAAATGTTTAATGTTTTATATAATACATATATTGTTGAATTTATATTAAATTTTATATGAATAATAAAATACATTGCTTTGTACATTGTTTATATATTTAAAATAATCACATGCAATGCATATATTATAATGAGCATAGATACTATATATATAGATTGACACAAAACAAAGAGAGACATATATAGAGTAGAACATAGTGTGTTTAGTATCAATCTTCAACAAATATAAATATACGTAAAATATAAAACAATATTATAATTGTTATTCGTGACTTTATATATATATATATATATATATATATATATATATATAATTATATTTCACTTATAAATTAAATTGTTCTTTCAAATTTCTTTTGTTATTAAAATAGCGGATCGACTGTCAGTTAGTAAGGTTAATTTTTAAATTTTTATGTTTTAAAGTATATAATGGTTGTTTTTTTCCAATTTCAGCCATCAATTGGAAACGACGCATTGGGATCACCCCAAGATGATAGATTTGATGAACTCTTTGGCCGATTTGAACGAGGTTCGATTTTCGGCCTACAGGACGGCCATGAAGCTGAGGACCGTACAGAAAAAACTAGGAAGTAAGTAAAAATTAATTACTAATATTTACTCAGTTACTCAATAATTACTCACATGTGTCTTTTGCCCTTTTAGTGAACATGTTGAGTCTCTCTAGTGCCCTAGAAGCTTTCGACAATCACGGATTAAGGGCCCAAAATGATAAATTGATCGATATCCCTGATATGGTGACCGTCTTAACATCCTTATACGAAATCATAGCCAATGAGAACCCGAAGGCCCAAATCAACGTCCCACTATGTCTCGATTTGGCCATAAATTGGCTGTTGAATGTTTACGATAGTCAACGAACTGGCCAAATCAGAGTTTTGAGCTTTAAAGTCGGTTTGGTATTACTTTGCAAAGGTCATCTCGAAGAAAAGTATAAGTAAGTATTGTCGATGCAGTATAAGAAATTGCATGATGTGGGTTTTATAAATTTGTTTTATTTTTTAGGTATCTTTTCCGGTTAATAGCCGATCCTAATCGTTTGGTCGATCAAAGGAAGTTAGGATTGCTTTTGCACGATTGCATTCAGGTGCCGAGACAGCTGGGTGAAGTTGCAGCTTTCGGAGGTTCAAATATTGAACCGAGCGTTAGAAGCTGCTTTGAGAAGGCCGGAAAGGTAAGATTCATAATAATAATAATAATAATAGTAATAGTAAATATTAATAGCTGCAAATATTTTAAATTTATTAATTAACAATGTTTGTGAAACTTAATATATCTTTTAACAACATTATTACAAATCGAATACTTTTTGAACCATCAAAATCGGTCCAACCGTTCTTGAAATATAATAAATGTATATTACACAAGTAAAAATTCTTTCACAAAAAGTCTATCACGCACGTTCGAATCACAAGCCTCGACCGAACAGCATAGACTTAAACCTTAAATCGTTAAACATAATGTTTAACGCGCTCTACGCTCGATCCATACTTAGAAGTTCGAAGGGCATCCTTGACACCTCAAAACATAGACCGATACTATTTTTTGAACGATACGACTTTAATGTTACGGAATACGTTGGTAAATGTGATAAATAATAGTTTTTGCCTATCGGCAAGTAGCTAGATGGATAATACACTATGATAAAAGATAAAATAGCATGATTTGGGTTTGTATTAAGTTTTGTTAATGATAAAACTAAATAATGATTAAAATATTTTACTAACGCTTACCATGCGTATCCGAGCCTAAGTAAAAATGTATGAGAAAGCGTCGTGTTAGGATCGGACGACATGGCGAGCAAATATCGAATTTAAGATATTGAAGTATGGTTGAAGATTTTATCAGATAAATATAGGCATGTGGGGTATCAAATGAAAGGTCTGGATGAACCCTAACTAGAAATCATACTTAAACATTCTAAAAAGTAATAGGGTTCCGGACAAGATATTTATTTATTTCGTAATGTCAATTTTTACAATTTTAAAATACAAGAATCCGTTGTAGGAGCAACTGTGTTAGATTATGTTATAGATAATTGAATTTACCACAAGTTTGCCGAATATTGCGTTCAATTTGGACGAACGGTTCAAAAGTTACAAGAGATTGAATGAAAGGTAAACCAATGGGTTGCAGAACTCAGGGTCTAGTATGAGTTGAGAAGTTTTACTTCAAATATTGGCATGTGGGGTATCAAATGAAAGGTCTCGACGAGCACTAGAATAATATCTTAATAATAGACTTTTGACATCGATAGGATTTTCTATTTTAATTTTGTTAAATTAATTGTTAATTTTTATTTCTAATCTTGTAAAACGAGTGATCGTAAGGCTTATATTCATAGACAGTATTATAGATTGCTTAATTATGTACAAATTTGCCGAATATTTCACTTCTCTAGGACAAATAGTTTAAAAGTTACAAGAGATTTAATAAAAAGTAGACCAATGGGTTGCAGAACTCGAGGCCAAAATTAGTTACTTCAAATGTAGGCATGTGGGGTATCAAATGAAAGGTCTCGACGAGCACTAACCAAATATCATAGTAACTTTCTCAACAAATTGATATAGTTACGCTTACAAGTATACCGAATTGCTGTAAGGCTTCGCAATATTAAACAATACTATTCACAATTTAATTTAACACAACTTTGTCAAATGTTGCATTCAAATCGGACGAACCGTTCAAAAGTTACAAGAGATTTAACAAAAAGTAAACCAATGGGTTGCAAAACTCTAAATCTAGTATGAGTCAAAAAGTTTTACTTCAAATATAGGCATGTGGGGTATCAAATGAAAGGTCGCGACGAGCTTTATCTGAAAATCATACTCAAAAACTCGACAAAGCAACAGGGTTCCGTACAAAACATATAAATCTTAGAAGTTAACATTACTATATCTATTATTAGGTCACTTACACCTAGTTTATTTCTTGTTTCCAGGATTTAACAGCGATCGAAGCAATGCACTTTTTGAGTTGGCTCCAGCAGGAGCCCCAGAGCATGGTTTGGCTGCCGGTGCTGCACAGATTAGCTGCTGCCGAGGCAGCTAAACATCAAGCCAAATGTAATATTTGTAAGGAGTATCCGATCGTTGGTTTCAGGTAATGTTTAATAACCACATATACACGTATGTATAATTTTGTTACGTTTATATGTTTATGAATGTGTTTCATTTATTTACCAGATATCGTTGTCTGAAATGCTTCAACTTCGACATGTGCCAAACCTGTTTCTTCTCAGGACGAAAAGCCAAAAACCACAAACTGACACATCCGATGCAGGAATACTGCACCACGGTAAGCAATAGTATTCTCGGTTACACTTTTTATCTTATATGGCAACACTAATTATAAGGAAATAACTCCAACCAGTTCGAAATAATTGGTACTACTGAAGGGCATTCATTAATCATGTGATCGATTTTTTAGTACTTTTTGATTACCCCTCCCCGAATTTACGAAAAAAACGTTTTTTAATGATCGATCTACACCAAAAAAAGGACTCTTCTGACGAGCAAACTGAAAATTCTTAACTAAAAAGGACTCTACTGCCAAACAAAATTAAATTACCAAAAAAAAAAGACTCTACTGACGAGCAATTGATTTAAATTACTCAAAAATTACATTAACAAAAAAGAGAAATTAAAAATTATATCAACAAGAAACTCTATTGACGAACAAAATAGTTTAAAAATTATATTAACAAAGAATGGACTTTACTGACGAGCAAACTTAGAAAATGCAAAAAGGGACTCTACTGACGAGCAATTTAATTGAAAGTTTCAATTAAATATAAACTAAATTTAAATATTAAACATTAAATGGCAAGCTAAAAAAATAAAAAAGAAACTCTACTGACAAACAAACTAAAAGTCGGTTCGATATTGAAATAAATAAAATGGGACTCTAGTGACGAGCAAATTGATTAAAATTGATTAAAAAAAATAACAAAAAAAGGAATCTACTGACGAGCAATCTTAATTTTGATCTGAAATTTTAAAAAAAGGACTCTACTAACGAGCAAACATCAAATATAAATTTAAATAACAAAAACGGGACTCTACTGACGAGCAAACTAAAAATCAATTTGAAATTAAAATCAATAAAAACAAAAAGGATTCTGATCAATATAAAAAGGGACTCTACTGACGAGCAAACATTAAAAACAAATTTAAATAACAAAAAAGGACTCCACTGACGAGCAAAGTAAAAATTAGATTGAAATATAAAAAAGGACTCTACTAACGTGCAAATCAAAAATTGTATCAAAATTATAAAAATACAAATTATAAAATACAAAATGGATTCTACTGACGAGCAAAATAAAAATCAGATTGAAATATAAAAAGGGACTCTACTGACAAGCAAATAAAAATTTACTTAAATTAAAAATGGACTCTACCAACGAGCAAAATAAAATTTGACTTTAAATAAAGAAGGAACTCTACTGACAAGCAAAGTAAAATTTGACTTTAAATTAAAAAGGGACTCTACTGACAAGAAAACATTAAATACAAACTTAAATAACAAAACGGGACTCTACAGACGAGCAAATTAAATTAACAAAAAAGGGACTCTACTGACCAGCAAACATTAAATAAAAATCTAAAAAAACGTGAAAGGGACTTTACTAAAGAGCAATCTTAATTTTAATCTAGAATTTTAAAAAAGGATTCTACTGGCGAGCCAAATTAAATTAATAGAAAAGGGACTCTACTTACGAGAAAACTAATTTAAAAAAATAGACAAAAGGGACTCTACTGACGAGAAAACTAAAAATCAATTTGAAATTAAAGTCAATAAAAACGAAATAAACTCTCATCAGTAGAGAAAAGGACTCTACTGACGAGCAAAATAAAATTTGACTTCAAATTAAAAAAGGACTCTACTGACCAGCAAAATAAAATTAACAATTAAAGGACTTTACTGACGAGCAAACTAATTAAAAATTGAAATTAACAAAAAACGAGCAAATTATTTTTTTATTTAGAAAATTAAAAAAGGGACTCTACTGACGAGCAAAATTAAAATAAAATGAAAAAACTCTACTAGCAATACACTTATTTCTCACACACCTTTATCAGGCTAATTTAATCATCCGTACATGTTTTTATATCTCTCCTTATCTATCTTTACTTTTTTATATCATATCTTTATTACATCTTAATAATATTAATTTTCTTAAAATCTTTCTTTACCATCACATTCAATTAATATATCCATTCCTCAGACAACCTCCGGTGAAGACGTTCGTGACTTCACAAGAGCTCTCCGTAACAAATTCAAATCCAAGAGATACTTCAAGAAGCACCCCCGAGTTGGCTATCTACCAGTCCAGACTGTTTTGGAAGGCGACGCCCTGGAAAGTCCAGCGCCGTCACCACAGAGGTCAGCACTCGCTCCCGATATGCATTCCAGGTTGGAGATGTATGCAACCAGGTTGGCCGAGGTTGAACTGAGGACTAGGAGCAATTCTACACCGGATTCGTAAGTAGATTTAAATGGCGAAAAATTTTTGTTGAAATATTGGTAAATATAAGTGCGCCCGCGACGGGAAGTTTTCATTTGCCCCGGCGCCCACGCAAGGGGTGCAAACTTTTACCCACTCGTTGTTAGTTTTCTCGTCAGTAGAGTTCATTTCTACTTTTTTGTTTTATTTAGTGATGATGAGCACCAACTGATTGCCCAATACTGCCAGTCTCTAACCGGTCCCAACGACTCCAATAACACGAACTCCAATTCGGCGCCCAGAAGTCCGGTTCAATTGATGGCGGCCATGGACGCCGAACAAAGGGAAGAATTGGAGCAATGATTAGAGAGCTGGAGGACGAAAATAAGGCGCTTCAAGCCGAGTATGAACGATTAAAAAAGGACGGCGGTGATAAAAACGAGAGGGGGGATAGACATGATGGTGATGAGAGGGATGGCGGAGGGGTTAATGGAAATGGTGGAGCAGGTGAGGGAGAGATTTTTTTAAAAAATGACATTTATGTAATAGTTGCTAGAGTTTTTAAGTTATGTTTTGTAAAAGTATTTGTTTTAATTTTTTTTAAAACGCTTGTCAGTAGAGTTTTTCTTGTCATTCTTAATTTGATCGTCAGTAGAATCTGTTTTTTGATTTTTTTTTTAGTTTGTGAATAGTCTCTTTCTCTTTTAAATCTTAAAAATTTAAATTTGCTCGTTTGTATAGTCCCTTCTTAATCTGATTTATCTAGTTTGGTCGTCAGTAGAGTCACTTTTACACTTTTTTAATTTAGTCAGTACAGCCCCTTTTTATTATTTCAGTAGAATTTTTTAATTTTTTCTTGATTTGTTCTTTAATAGAGTTTTTGGCGACACTTTTTTTTTAATTTGCTCGTCAGTAGAGTCCTTTTTGTCATTCTTAATTTGTTCGTCAGTAGAGTTCATTTTGGTCATTCTTAATTTGTTCGTCAGTAGAGTTCATTTTACACATTTTTTTCTAATTTGTTTGTCAGTAGAGTCCTTTCTCTGTTTTTTTCTAGTTTATCAGTAGAGTCCTTTCTTGTTTTTAATTGAGTTTTTTGTCAGTAGAGTTCCTTCTTATTTATTTCAGTTTTTTCGTCAGTAGAGTCTCTTTTACATTTTTTTATAATTTGCTTGTCAGTAGAGTCCTTTTTGTCATTCTTAATTTGCTCGTCAGTAGCGTCTGTTCTTTGATTTTTTCATAATTTGCTTGTCAGTAGAGTCTCTTTTATCATTTCTTTGTGTTTTATTAGTAGAGTCCCTACTTTTAATTAAGTATTCTTGTCAGTAGAGTTCCTTCTTCGTTATTTCAATTTTCTCATCAGTAGAGTTCCTTTTAAAAAAAAATTCTACGAAAATCCAATTTTCTTGTCAGTACGGTTCTTTTCTCTTATTTTTACTGAATTCGTTTATCAGTAGAGGTTTTTTCGACACTTTTGTCTCAATTAGCTCGTCAGTAGAGTCTTTTTTTATAAATAGTTTCTGCGAAATCCCTTTTTTAAAAAATAATTTCTAGGAAACCTCAATTTGCTCGTTAGTAGAGTCCATTTTACATTTATCATTCTTAAGTTTCTTGTCAGTAGAGTTTTTTTTACATTTTTTTTAATTTGCTCGTCAGTAAAGTTCTTTTTATGATTTTTTTTCTTAATTTGTTTGTCTGTAGAGTTTTCTTTATGATTCTTTCCTACTCTGTCAGTAGAGTCCCTTTTTTAAAAAAATAATTTCTAAAAAAATCTCAATTTGCTTGTCAGTAGAGTTCTTTTTATGATTTTCTCTCTTAATTTGCTCGTCAGTAGAGTTCTTTTTACATTTTACATTTGTTTCTCTCATTTTGCTCGTCAGTAGAGTTCCTTTAGTTAAAAAAATCTACTTACAATTAGAATTTTATTTAACGAATAGAATATGAAGTTTTAAGTTTCTATTATTTAATCTGTTTGTCTATATAAGTTTAAAATGGTTATAGAAGAAGATAAGATAGGTTTTTCAGTTTTAAATAACTGTTTAAATTGAAATTGTTTATTTTTAGATTTATTATTACTTAATTTGTTTATTTATTTCTTTTAGGTAATAGCGATACTCTGACGAGATCTGGTAACAGCGATCAGGATATGGTGGCCGAAGCGAGGCTGCTGAGACAGCACAAAGGGAGACTCGAGGCCAGGATGCAGATTTTGGAGGATCACAATCGACAGTTGGAGGCACAGTTGCAGAGATTGAGACAACTTTTAGATGAGGTAAATAAAACCTTAAAATAATAATAAGAAGTGTTATTTGAGTGAAAGTTGGTTAACTAACTAAGAGATTCAGTGTGAAAGAAAGATAGTTTGAGAGAGAAAGTAAGATAAATAGAGAAACGAGAAGTCAGGGAGAGATCAATAGAGAGAGAAAGTGAGATTGTAATAAAGCAAGTAAAAGTTATTGGACAAATGTATTTGTGTATTCAAATTTCGCACGAACCTTATCTTTGGAATACAGAGTGAAGTATGCTATGCTACTATGCGATTAGGCTTTGTTGTGTTTATGTACGACCTGTTCCATATTGTATTTCAAGGAGACCACATCCAGCTAATAAATCATCTTATATTTTAAATTGTCTTTTGGTTAATGTTATTATTTATTTTCTTTATTACCAGTTATGTATAGAGAGTGATGTAGGGAGATAAAGACATTTTAGTTCTAGAGTGATATAGAAAGAAATAGAAAGAGAAAGTGAGACGAAAAGATTTAATTTTACATTTGTTTACATTTTTTTTCTATTTCAGCCAAATGCAGCTTCTCCGTCTAAAACTGGAACTTTGCAAACGAGATCAGTGACGGCTTCACAATTGGCAACGGATTCACCGGCTAAGATGCAGAATGGACTTTATCATGAGTCGAGTAAGTTAACTAAAACATAAATCAGCAAATTATCTTTATCTTGAATCGATCAAGTATATCTTTATAATAAATCGATAAATTGATCTCTTCTTCTAATATTCTTATGTCTTCTAATATTTGTACGTTTAACCAAATTTACTTTAAATTAGTCTTATAATAATATAGAATTGCTATTCAATATAATAATGAAAATAAATAATAATATACAGTATTTTGAAACATTTTGGTTCATAAATTTCATTTTTAAATTTTCCTTATGGGAATCTAGAAAATTTATCTCTGTCTCCGTAAATTATGTCATTTTTATACATTTTATTTTGTTTAAACAAATAGATTTAAAAGTATTTTAATAATAATATAAATTCATTCTTAATTCATTCGTAAAATTTATTATAAGTTACATTCTTAAATTGTTTTAGTACAGTGAAGCTTTAAACCATTATGGCAACCTTAGCAAATATACAAACCATATCAAGAATTTTCTTAAAAAAATGCTCAATTCATTAAAGTAAATTAATTAAAGTAAAATTTTATTATTATGCTTGAAACATTTTTCTAAATCGATTTTTTCTCTTGTTTTATATTTACTAATAATACTTTACGATAACATTTGGTTACGATTAAATCAGGTAACAAAAGCAAACAAAAATTTTACTTTATTTCTATTTTTAATTGCTTGCACGTTTTACATAATTAATTTTGATTTTATTCAAATAATGCCAAAGTTCAAGTGTGAAACACGCTTTACTACGCTAAAGCATCCGCCACACTCTACCGGCGCCATATAAACTCATAAACAACCGTTATATACAAAATGTCAAGTGTGTGTGCCGCTTTAGGCTAAAGCGTGTAACACACTGTGCGAATTTATAAAATTAAAATAAAATTTTGAAAAGAAGTAAAGAAAATCTTAATTTGTTCTGCGACGTTTTCAAAATAGATATAATACCCCAAATAAATTCTTTTAATATGATAAAAATCTTTCTTGTCTTTGTGCTTCCAAATTTTCCCAAAATTTCAACTTTTATTGAAATCCAGACTCAGTTTGTTTGATCGCTAGTAGAGTCCTTTTATTATTAATATACTCATTTTTTATATTTCAAGATTTTCACTTGTCGTAGTTAGTCTGAAGAAGTTTTACTTCAAAAAATTTATATTATTAAATTTATATTATTAACATTTGTCAGACTTTTTTGAATAGAAGCTGAGTACTTAACATTAACTAAATGATTTGTCCAATATACACTTTTTACTTTACTTCAGCTTAAAGAAGTTTTACTTCAAAATTTTTAAGTTGTATTTTATATGGCATGTGGGGTATCGTTTGAAAGATCTCGATGAGTAGAAAACGATTCTCATACAATAAAATGATTATATCATAATAAAAACATTACATATTCTCATATTTTATTGCAAAAAAATATTACAATATTAAAATTTATTAATTCTCTTTTACTATATGTATTGTCTAAATCTTTTGTATCGAATTCTACAATTAACTATGTCTATTGTCCACAGTATATACACTTTAATGAGTTTGTAGTAAACGGCTTAAAGAAGTTTTACTTCAAATTTTAAAATGTGGTTTTATGGCATGTGGGGTATCGTTTGAAAGGTCTCGACGAGTAGAATCTGAATCTTATTATTATATCGTCTCAATTCATATTTTATAATGATGATTCAACGAATAATTTGTTCAAAAGTTTATTAAACGTAAATTATATTTTTACTACAACTTTATTGTAATAAAATTAATAAATTGTGA
>NW_020538040.1:2396135-2416806 GCF_003426905.1 Ctenocephalides felis | reverse complement strand
AACATTTAAGGCAACCTTGTTGGAAGTCAGGTTAGAAGTTTTACTTCAATTATTTTATAGATTATTTATTTATTATTGTTTTCTTAAATATGACAAAAAATTAGCTTTAATTAAGGACTCTACTGACGAACAAACTTGATCATGTATTTATCAAATAAGAAAGACACGTTGAAACAAGGACTGAAGGAACTCTACTAACGAGCAAACTAAATAAATGCAAGATTAATACAACAATTTCACTTACAATATTTTTGTCAATACAATATTATAGATAATTTAATTTAGCACAATTTTGTCGAATATTTGGTTCATTTGGACGAACGGTTCAAAAGTTACAAAAGATGCAATAAAAAGTAAACCAATGGGTTGCAGAACTCGGGGTCCAGTATAAGCTTAGAAGTTTTACTTCAAATATAGGCATGTTGGGTATCAAATGAAAGTCTCGACGAGCACTATCCAAAAAATCATACTTAAATACTCTAGAAACCTATAGGGTTCCGTATAAGGCATTTATTTAATTCGTAATGACAACTATCACATTCTTCAGGTACACCAAAGTGTTACAGATTAGTACATATTGTAGATTATTATATTTCGTACAATTTTGCCGAATATTGCGTTAAATTTGGACAAACGGTTTAAAAGTTACAAGAGATACAATAAAAAGTAAATTGGGTTGCAGAACTCGGAGTCAAATATGAGCTCAGAAGTTTTACTTCAAATATAGCATGTGGGGTATCAAATGAAAGGTCTCAATAAGCACTTATTAAAAATTATACTTAAACACTTAACAAAGCAACAGGGTTCCGTACAAAACACTTTTTTACTATCTAATCTCATTTATTTGTTTTCAAATACGATTTTAAAGTATACCGAGTTGCTGTGGAGCATATTGCGATATAGACAATATTATAGAATATTTAATTTATTACAAATTCACCGAATATTTCTTTTACTTTGGACTAACCGTTTAAAAGTTACGAGCGATACAATAAACAAATGCACCTTAAAGAAATTGCTGAACTATAAATAGTACAGCGGGTCAAATGCGAGTTAGAATTTTTTCAAATATAGTCATGTGGGGTATCAAATGAAAGGTCTCGACGAGCACTATCCAAAATCATATTTAAAAACTCTAGAAACCTATAGGGTTCGGTATTAATGTTAAATCCTAATTCTTATTCATTATTTACTCGTATTAGGAGTTCAAGCAACTTGCCTTAAGCCACTTACAACTATTTATATATATATATATATATAATATATATATATATATATATGTTTTACCTCACAATTGATGATATGCGTACGATATTTCTCTCTTAAGTCTATCAAAAAGTTATTTAAGCTTCCATTGAAAATTCCTTCTAAATCCGACATGCTGTATAAAAGTATGACTCCGGTGATTCTCCGGAATCTTTGGTTTCTACAATTCTTCACCAATTGTCGTTTTCCGGTGATGTGTTTAATTAAATTATCTTCTTGAGCCTTTCTACAGGCTGTTATATATTTCATCATTGATACTAGGTCTTCACGATTTTTCTAAAAAATAAGAAAAATATTTAATAATTGATTTTTGTTAAATAACAAGAGTAATTTGTTTGGAGTACTTTTTTAAATTTAGTTTATACATTAGTTAAATCGGTAAAAAACGTCTAGACTTATATATACAACAGTTGAGTTTTCTAAGTTATCTAAAATTAAATGTCTTCGATGCTCATTGAAGTATTTAACTTGATGATGCTTCTAATAGAAATAAAATTACTTACTGCATTTAATATGTAACAAAGTACCCATCGATACGAGACAATTTGTATCAACTTTCTTAGAATACTATTGTTATTGTTAATAAATAATTAACATAAAATTTACTGAATTTAATTTTGAACAATGTACCCAACTAACATGAAGTTGTACGCGGTTCGGTACTGTCAACTCTTGTTTTGACCGTTAACATTTAAATTTGAATTTGCTACATATTATTTGTCATTATTTATAATATTACATTTTTGAACAATTGCTCGCATATTTTAAGTATTAACTAATAAATAATATTAAGTATTAAAATATAGTATTGTTGTTATATTATAAGAATGTATAATAAATAAAGGTGTATATAAAAAAGTGCAACCGGTGAATCTAATAATACAAAATGCCATTTCAAAGTTTGCAAATATTTTGTAAATAATTTTGTTTGAAACGTGATGAAGTGTGGTATACAGAGTTGTAGACAATTCTATTAGCTTTTCAATGGTATATAATAATATATTTGTTGTAAAACAATTTTGCAATATAAATGTAAATAAGCAAGTAAGGAATAAAACCACCAATGCGGACTAAATTTTAAACTTTACAGATTTTTCTTATTTAATTTTGTTTGAAAAGTTTTTTAAACGTTATATACAGTTTTTATAGATAATTTTATTAGCTATCTAACATATACAATATTATTGTTATATCTTAATAATTTATAATAAAATACGCATATTTATAAAAAAGTGCAACTCTTCTACTAATTTGTATATAAAATGTTTTTAAATTACTGCATTTAATTTTGAACAATGTACCCAACACACATGAAGTAGTCTCCAAGTTGGTACTGCCAACTCTTTTCTGACCGTTAACATTTGAATTTCAATTTACAATACAATATTTGTGTTTTTATCATCAACAATAATATTAATTTTTATAAAATTGCAAAACAACTCATTTAAAATAAATCAATTATTAGTTAAATAGAATTAAAAATCACAATTAGTATAGGACTCTACTAAAAATATATAACAATAGTTCAATAGTTCATTTTGAGAAGTAAGAAAGAACTCTACTGACTGCCAAACTGGTTATCGACTGAATTATTGAGAATAAATATGAAAACTATAAATTATAATATGACTAATAAAAAGTTCATTCACACAAAACAAAACAAGAACTCTTTTGACAAACTAACTTGATTTAAACACAAAAAAGGAACTCTTTTGACAAGCGAACTTATAACCTATATATAATTATTAGAAATTATTAATAGAATGTCATATTGAACATCAAAAGGACTCTACTGACGAGCAATTTGAGGCAGATGTGAGAAAGAAAACATATTTGTTTAGACAGATTTGTAGATAATTTTATTACCTTTCTAACAATATATAATACTATTGTTATATATAATATAATTATATTTTAATTTTGTGTAATAAATAAACGTTTGTATAAAAAAGTGCTACGGATCAAATATATAATTATGGACGCTGATAACTAGATACTAAATTTTAAAATTCGCAGATTTTTTTTAGTTAATTTTGTTCCCAAAACTAAGTCTTTAAACTATAATTTTTATTAGCTTTTAACGATATATAATAATATATATGTTGTAAAACAAATTTTTACATTATAGTCGTAATTAGAAAAAAATGTAACCACTACCAATAGCTGACTACAGTTTCAATTTTACACACTTCTCTTGCTAAATTTTGTCAAAAAGTTATTAAACCTTATATACAGTTTTGTGGACAATTTCATTACTTTTCTAGCAATATATAACACTATTGTTATATTTTAATTTTTTATAATAAAATAAACGTGCAACTGATGAAACTAACATACATATTGAATACCGCAAAATAACTTATTATAATTTGTATATAAAATGTACTATAAAATTACTGCATTTAATTTTGAACAATATACTCGACACACATGAAGTTGTTCGCGGTTTGATACTGTCAACTCTTTTTAACCGTTAACATTTGAATTTGAATTTACAATATAATATGTTTAATAGTAAGATTATATTATATTATATATATATATATATATATATATATATACATATACTATACATATAATATAAATTAGTACCTTGACAACACTTAATTCAGGAACAAAATCCAACAGTCTCGGTTCAGTCTTTGTAAATCGATCACAGGACGATTGTAAAATAAATTTAGAACTTGCAAAGATGATTGGCTTACAGGACGTGGTTCAAAATCCCATTTTGGATAACTCTTGCTGGGATAATTGCCTCCTGTAAAAGAAATAATATAAATATATATTATAATATATATATTATATATATATATATATATATATCTTATATATAAAATTCTTCTGTAATGATGTATGAATTGATACTCCTCCTAAACGGTTATTCGGATTTTGATAAATATTTTTTGAGTTTATCAAAGAACATTTTCAAGATTTAACGAACAATAAAGCTAACTATAGTAATATTGTAGAAATAAATGGCAAAAATTACAAAAAAACACTTATCATTCTTTGACATTGAAAACATTTGAACTGAGAAATATCCAATTCACTTGAAATTTGAATTTAACTGAAATTATAAGCCTAGATAATATTAGAATATAATATTCAAGAAAAATGTAATGTCTGCATTATTATTGCCGAAGAGCAGCTGAGATGTGCCCGAAATTAAAATAATATAAGATACAGTCAACACAGTATATGTTTGGCAGATGAAATTATACAATTAAGTTTAATAAATAACGCAATAAGTTCAAAATTGCATATACATTATTTTTTTTTAAACTTATGCATGTAGTATTTTAGTTTACTTTACTAAATTATTTAACAATACAAGAAAACGTCTGTCTGTATATATATATATATATATATATATATATATATATATATAATTATCACTTACTGAATTCCAATGACATGTCGAACAATAATAATTTCCTGTGTAGTCACAAAGTCTAGGATCCAGATTTCTGTAAACAAAATTATTCCATTAATATATCTATTTATTTTGTTTATAATATTTTTTATTACCAAATTATTTACAAATCTTTCAAACCTGTTTGAATTAAATATTGTCCCAAACAAGCAGCGTATCCTTTATATGTAGCTTTGTAAAGTAAATAATATTATATTAAAATCATATTTAAATAATTAAATATATATATTGTTTAAAACCTAATAAAATCGTATTTAATAATATTATTGTTAATGATAAAACACAATAAAACGACTTTGAATTCGATCTTTCATTATTCTTTGGAAACAAATAGAAAATTCGGGACATTTTTTTGGTTTTTGTCAAATAACTCACAAATATCATATAAAAGCACCCCTTTTCGGTTAGATAGAGAGAAACTAGATAAATTTACTACGATTCCATGCCAACAGTTATATACACTCCGATATAAAAGTTTATAAAGTATTAAATATATTATTTAAATATATTTTGTTAATTCAAATTCAAACGTTAACGGTCAAAACAAGAGTTGACAGTACCAAACCGTGTACAACTTCATGCGTTGGGTACTTTGTTCACAATTAAATGCAGTAATTTTATAAGACATTTTATATACAAATTATAATAAGTTGTTTAGCATATACAGAGTGTCTTTTTGTAACGACAAGGTTTCGGATGTATTTAAAAAAATTGTAAAATAAATGTTGTGCTTTTAGAATACATAAACATATTTAAGATTTAATTTAATGTTTATTTAAATTTGATAAATTGAAACATGTAAATATTTCAGTTTTTTTTTAATTTTTTTTTCGCTTTTAAATACGATGTTAATGAAGTTTAGAACATTAGTTAATAAACTGATAAATTTCATAACTTAAAATAGCTAAAATAGTTAATACATTTAATAACATGAAAAAGCTTTTTAGATAAAACATGTACTATGTATGCCCTGAAGATACGTCTCATTACGTTAAACTTTTATTTTAATATTTTATTTACTCAATTTTATCATTTATAAATAAGGTTTCTCTTGGCCTATAATATTTGACAATTCTTGTTTAGACCAAAAACTTTATAAACTATATCTTATTAATTAAGAAGAAAAGGCCCGACTGATCTTTACCAACGTTTCATAACATCTTATGAACTTAGTTTATTTGCTTTTGGTGCACTTTTTTATATACACGCTTATTTTATTATAAATAATTTAATTATAACAAGTTTATTATATATTGTTCAAAAATATAATATTACAGTTAATGGTGATAAAAATACAAACAATGTAAATTCAAATTCAAATGTTATTAACGGTTAAAAAAGAGTTGACAGTACCGAACCGCAGACAACTTCATGTGTGTTGGGTACAATGTTCTATATTAAATGCAGTAATTTTAAAACGTTTTATATACAGATTATAATTAGTTGTTTTGCTGCATCAATATGTATGTTAGTTTCATCAGTTGCACGTTTAATTTATTATAAAAAATTTAAATATAACAATAGTGTTATATATTGTTGGAAAGTTAATAAAATTTTCTACAAATCTGTATATAACGTTTAATAACTTTTCAAACAAAATTTGTTAAAAAAAACGATAAAGTTGAAACATTACTTAGCCATTGGTGAGTTTTATAGGTTACATTTTTTTCTCTTCACGGTTATATTATTAAACTTTGTTCTACAACATGTAGATTATTATATATCGCTAGAAAGCTAATAAAATTATCCATAAATCTGTATATAACAATTTATAACCTTTAAAACAAAATTATGTTAAAACACATGTTTAAACTTTGAAAGTGAATATTTACATTTTTTTATATTTACGTTTATAGTGTTTAAATTTGTTTTAATGCATATATATTATTATATATCGTTAAAAAGCTAATAAAACTATCTACAACTCTGTATATAACACTTTGTAACTTTTAGAACAAATTTATATATTTTTTTTTAAACTTCAAAAGTGAACATTCAGTTGCTTGTAGTTTGTACTACATTTTTTATATTTACGTTTATATTGCTAAAATTTGTTCTAACATATATATATTATTATATATCGTTAAAAAGCTAATAAAATCATCTACAACTCTTTAAATAACATTTGCACACGTTTCATACAAATTTATTTATAAAATATTTTTAAACTTTAAAGTGTCATTTTATATTATTAGTGTCATCGGTTGCACTTTTTTATCCACATTTATTTTATTAACATTAAAATTATTATTAAAATATAACAATAATATTATATACTGTTAGAAAGGTGATAAAATTGTCTACAAATCTGTATATAACGTTTTATAAGTGTTCGAACAAAATTAAATAAGAAAAATATGTGAACTTAAAAATTTAGTTACCATTGGTGGATTTCATTGGTTACGTTTTTGTATATTTATCACTATTGTACTAAAATTCATCTTTATGGTTATTTATAATATTATTTCTTTAGAAAGTAGATAAAATTATCTATAAATCTGTATATAACAATTTGATAGTATTGGAACAAAATTATGCAAAAATAATTTGTTAAACTTTGAAATTAAAATCTTTGTCGAGCGCCAGCATTACTTGAGCTTCAACGCTTTAGTTTATATTTATAATTATTTTGTTTAAATTTAATTAAATATATTAACATTATTATATATCATTAGAAAGATAATTAAATTATCTACAAATCTGAATATACCGTTTGATGACTTTTCTAACAAAATTTAGTAAGAAAATTTATGAATTATAAAATTTAGTATCTAGTTATTAGTTAATTTATTTGAAACATATTATATAAATTGATTTATGAAAAAAATAATTTAATTGCAAGTTAGTAATTAATATTACATTGATTATAATTATATTTAAAATGTTGACAGTTGAAAATTTCAAAATGTCTACTTGACAGTTCTGAATCCAACATGGACGATTGACAGCTCCAAATTTGAAATAATTCGAGTTATAAATAAATGTCGTTGGTTTATATTTATATTTATTTTGCTTGAATTTATTTAAATATATTAATAGTATTATATATTATTAGAATGCTAATTAAATTATCTATAATTACGTATATACAAATTTACAAGTTTTAAAACAAATTGTCTAGAAAAAATGGTTAAACTTTAAATTTGCATTCATTGAATTTTTTTGGTTCGATATCTGACTAAACTTTCTCCTCAACTCTTTTATTTTTCTCTCGGGTAAAATGTTCATTTAACATTTACTGCATTTAACGTAATGGCGCTTAGACCAAAACATTTTTAAAATTAAATCATTTTTCATAGGCCTATAATATTTTAGACTACAACTGTTCAATTATAATTGTATTATTATAATAAATTACTAGACAATTAAATATGAAAGAAGTTATATAAATATTTACTATTATTTTTATCTGTATGACTTTATACCTACTTACTATTTATTAGCAATGTCTTGCATTCAAAGCATTTATAAAATTGTGAAGCCAATCCTTTCTCAGGACAAATATCTATGATCGGTTTTCCCATTTCTGTTACAATCACATTTGCACAAACTCGCAAAATGTGGCCGACACATTTGTGGTGGCAGCAGAAACCACAATCTGAGAACAAAAAAAATATAATAATAATTATTATTATTATCATTATCAATATTATTATTATTATTATTATTGTTATTATTTACCTGTACAAATATAAGAAGCTTGTACAACGCTCCATATTGTTCCACTGCAATGATCGCAATGTTGTCTTCTAGTAGTCGGTGCTTGTTGTCTTAATTTAAAATGATGCCCTAATATTACCTGAAAAAAAAACAAAATTTAATATAAAAGACGATAGTTTTTTTGCATAAAATATACTAAATTGAAAATGTGCAGTATTTTTGTTTAAAACAATTAAACGAGCCAAATATACGAGTGATAATAATACACAAATGCTATATTGTAAATTCAAATTCAAATGTTAACGGTCGGAAAAGAGTTGACAGTACCAACTCGTATACAACTTCATTGTGTTTGGGTACATTGTTATGAATTAAATGCAGTAATTTCAAAACATTTTATATACAAATTATAATTAGTTGTTTTGCTGTATTCAATATGTATGTAGTTTCATCGGTTGCACGTTTATTTTGTTATACAAAGTTAAAATATGACAATAGTGTTATATATAGTTAAAAAGATAATAAAATTATCTACAAATCTGTATATAACGTTTAATAAGTTTTCTAACAAAATAAATTAGGAAAAATCTGTAAATTTAAAATTTAGTATCTAGTTATTAGCACAATGTGTTAAAAGTCATTAATTATATATTTGCTTTTATACAAACGTTTATTTTGTTATACAAAATTAAAATATGATAATAGTGTTATATATTGTTAGAACAGTAATAAAATTATCTACAACTCTGTGTATAAAATATACAGAGTCTCTCTTTCTATCAAAATTATCATTTGCTCGTCAGTAAAGTTCCTTTTGTATTTAGTTTCAGTTTGCTCGTCAGTAGAGTCTCTTTTTTGACAACATTTTAAATTTATCAACAAAGAGCAAATAAAATTTAATTTTAGAACATGAAAAAGAAACTCTACTGAAGAGCAAGAGCAATCTATGATGATAGATAGAAAATAAAATCTGAGTATAGAAAATTACCAAAGGACAAACAAATTATATATTTAGATAGAAAAGTGAAAAAGGACTCTACTAACAAGAAAATTAAAACCTGCATATAAAAACAGACTTTTATTAATATTTATTATTCTACCTTGAAATTAAAAATGGGACTCTACTGACGAGCAAATTAAATATCTAAGAGAAAATTAAAAAAGGACTCTACTGACGAGCAAATTAAATATCTAGAGAGAAAATTAAAAGAGGGCTCTACTGACGAGCAAATTAAATAAATAAATAGAAAATTGAAAAAGGGCTCTACTGACGAGCAAATTAAATAAATAAATAGAAAAATAAAAAAGGACTCTACTGACAAGAAAATTAAATATCTAGAGAGAAAATTAAAAAAGGACTCTACTGACGAGCAAATTAAATATCTAGAGAGAAAATTAAAAAAGGGCTCTACTGACGAGCAAATTAAATAAATAAATAGAAAAATAAAAAAGGACTCTACTGACGAGCAACTTAAAAACTGGGTAAAATATGAAAAGGGACTCTATTGACGAGCAACTTAAAAACTGGGTAAAATATGAAAAGGGACTCTACTGACGAGCAAACTGGCTGAAGAAAATTGTAAAGTATTAAAAATATTACTTTAATGATTTGTTGATATAGATGTGTTGAAAACTAAAAGAACTCTACTAACGATCAAATTGTACCCGATTTGAGTTTTTTTTTTAATTTTGACTTATTTTACTATATACAACTTTGCGTCCGCCGTTTTTGTAAACAACGGCGGAAGCAAAAATGTATGAAATTTAAAGCACTTATTTATTGTATGCACTATAACTTCTAAACTATTTGTTTAATATGAACGATGTCTTTGGTAAATTTATTTAAAATTAAATTATACACAATATTGTCTAACATTATGATGCCCTACTGCAACTTGGCATAATTGCAAAAATTTATATTAGAAATTTCATAAATTAAGTGTACGGAACCCTGCTGGTTTGTTGAATTTCTTACTATGATATTTAGTTAGTATTCGTCGAGACCTTTCATTTGATACCCCACATGCCTATATTTGAAGTAAAACTTCTTAACGCACTTTACCCGCTGCATTATATATAGTACATACAACGTGTAGGTGCATTTATTTACTAAATCGCTTGTAACTTCTAAACCATTCGATTGATATTAATGATGTGTATGAGAAATTTGTGCAGAATTAAATTATCTACAATATTGCCTAACATTATGATGCCCTATAGCAACTCCGTATATTTTAAAATCGAATTTAAAAATATATCACGTGCACAACTTTGCCGCTTTTGTAAGGAATTCGTATTGGAAAACGGCGGGAGCAAAGTTGTGTGAAATTTAAAGCACTTATTTATTATACATGCTATAACTTCTAAACTATTTGTTTAATATAAACGATGTCTTTGGTAAATTTGTTTGGAAATTAAATAATCTACAAGATTGTCTAATATTATAAAACTCTAATGCAACTTGATATACTTCAAAAGTGCAAAAATTGATATTAGAAATCTATTAAATTAAGTGTACGGAACCCTGCTGGTTTGTTGAATTTGTTACTATGATATTTAGTTAGTATTCGTCGAGACTTTTCATTTGATACCCAACATGCCTATATTTGAAGTAAAACTTCTTAACGCACTTTAGACCCGCTGCATCATATATAGTACAACGTGTAGGTGCATTTATTCACTAAATCGCTTGTAACTTCTAAACCATTCGATTGATATGAATGATGTGTATGAGAAATTTGTGTAGAATTAAATTATCTACAATATTGTCTTTTACCCCAATGCTCTACAACAACTTCGTATATTTTAAAACGTTTTTGAAAACATATCACGTGTACAACTTTGTGTCCGCCGTTATTGTAAAGAACTTGCTTTGTAAAACGGCGGAAGCAAAGTTGTATGAAATTTAAAACACTGATTTATTGTATGCACTATAACTTCTAAACTATTTGTTTAATATGAACGGTGTCTTCGGCAAATTTGTTCAGAATTAAAGAATCTATAATATTGTCTTTTACCCCAATGCTCTACAACAACTCGGTATACTTTAAAATAGCAATTGAAACCAAACAAATGATCCGAGTGTAAAGTATACTAGTTTTCATACAAACTACGATTTGTCAAAGATTTTTTTTCATACAATGTACATTGACATCTTGGATTGGATTGCAGTATAGTTGGCGCATTTTTTTGTTTCAACGCTTGTAATTTCTAAACTATTTGTTTGATATGAATGGTGCCTTCGGCAAATTTGTTCAAAATTAAACAACCTACAATATTGTCTAACATTATCATGCTCTAGAGCAACTCCCTATACTTTAAAATAGCATTTAAAAATACTAATGTCACGTGTACAACTTTGCGTCCGCCGATATTGTAAAGAACTTGCTTTGTAAAAACGGCGGAAGCAAAGTTGTATGAAATTTAAAACACTGATTTATTGTATGCACTATAACTTCTAAACTATTTGTTTAATATAAACGATGTCTTTGGCCAATTTGTTCAGAATTAAACAATCTATAACATTGTCTTTTACCCCAATGCTCTACAACAACTCTCTATACTTTAAAATAGCATTTGAAAATATATTACATGTACAACTTTGCGTCCGCCGTTAATGTAAAGAACTTGCTTTGTAAAAACGGCGGAAGCAAAGTTGTATGAAATTTAAAACACTGATTTATTGTATGCACTATAACTTCTAAACTATTTGTTTAATATGAACGATGTCTTTGGTAAATTTGTTCAAAATTAAATTATGCACAATACTGCCTAACATTATGATGCCCTACAGCAACTCCGTATACTTTAAAATAGCATTTGAAAACATATAGTGTGTACAACTTTTCGTCCGCCGCTATTGTAAAGAACTTGCTTTGTAAAAACGGCGGAAGCAAAGTGTACACCTAATAAATTTGGGCTTAATTAAAATCAATAAATACTTTTGTAAGATCCTTTTGTAAATTAGGATCCTCCAAAGCATCCTTTAACTCCTCTGCACACAGTCGTAACTCCACCAAATGTCTGACAACCCATTTACGTTCTTCAGAGCCACTTTCAGTCTCCAAAACTAGAGCTTTGCATTGCTCGATACTATGTAGAATTTCTGGCAGAGTCGCTTTCTGGAAAAAAATAGACAATAGACTCATTGTACAATATATTTTACTAAGTCAACTTCTATTTACATCTCCTAATATCAATTGCCATTTATATTTAATAAGCCCCGAAGGAATAGCCTGAGACTCCTCCTCCAAAGATAAAGAACTATTTGAACTTGTTATTGTTTCTGGAGGGTTTATTTGTATGCATATGTCTGTTGGGGCTGTTGCGTAGCCTTCACGAACACTTTCCATAATTATTATAATTGTCAATTGTTTAAAATTCACTTTTGTGCGTTAATAATTACAATATTGATATATAAATGTGTAAAAAGTGCTTTGTTATTATATAAATATTTACATGAGTTTGACAGTTCGAGCTGTCAAGCGTCCATGTTGGATTCGGAACTGTCAAGTAGACATTTTGTATTTTGCAACTGTCAACATAATTATAATGATTGCAATATTTAATTGAAAATTTATTTAACGCTTTTAACGATTTTTTAGATAATTTTTATTAGTTTATTAAAGATGTATAATAACGTTAATATAATTTATTAAATTATGACAAAACAAAGTGGAGCTGTCAAGCGTCCATGTTGGATTTGAAACTGTCAAGAAAATATTTTGATTTTGCAATTTGTTAAAATTACTTGTGCGTTTTGTTTTTGATTTAAAATAAGTAAATTAAATTCAATTAAATCATTTTTTAGTTTAGAATTATTTACTTTTGTGCGTAATGTCAAACTTGTTAGTTTGAGCTGTCAAGCGTCCATGTTGGATTTGGAACTGTTAAGTAGACATTTTGAATTTGCAACTGTCAACATTTTAAATATAATTATTATGAATGTAATGAAGATAATATTTTATTAACACTTAGCAATTTATTTTAAAAAATATATTTTTGTTGTAAATTAATTATATAAAATGTTGCAAATAATTATTAGTTATTTTGAATAACATTGTAGGATTTGCAGAGTTTTCTTACTAAATTTTGTTCAAAAAGTTTTGAAACGTTATATACAGATTTGTAGATAATTTAATTAGCTTTCTAATGATATATAATAATGTTAATATATTTAATTAAATTTAAACAAAATAAATACAAACACAAACTACAGCGTTGTTATGGGAGTCCTATGAAGATTTCAAAGTATAACGAATTATTTTTGCATAATTTTGTTTCAACACTAACAAATTGTTAAATACAGATTTATATATAATTTTATCTACTTTCTAATAATATATAATAATATATACATATCGAAACAAATTATTTAAAAATTAATTACTATCTAAAAAAAAAAAGCCTTGACCAAACATCATAAACTAGATATGACCCGTTGTTTAATTTCAATTTTTTAAATATATCTTTGTTCGAAACGATTTAAATTGTTATATACAGATTTATAGATAATTTCATCTACTTTCTCAATATATATATCATTATAAATAACCTTAGAAATGAATTTTATCATAGTAATGCTAAATTGGAAAAAATGTAACCAATGAAATTCATCAATGGTTCAAATCAAATTCACAGTTTTTTTTTTACTAAATTTTGTTTTAAAAGTTATCAAATGTTATATACAGATTTGTAGATAATTTTATTAGCTTTTTAATAATATATAATATTATTGTTATTACCTAAAAATAAGTTTTGCAATTAATAAGTCATTTATTTTGGGCTAAAATTTTAAGTACATTTTTTTCAATTTGCATCATTTGCTGAAAATTTTGTTAGAACATTTAAATACTATTATATATCACTGAAAAGCTTATTAAATTGTTTACAAGTCTGCATTTACATTTTTAAACGTTTTAGAACAAACTTTTTGATACAAATTACTTTCACTTTGAAATTTACATTATTTATCGAAAAAATTGATAAAAATTAAGTAAGTATTAAGTTTTAGTATTTAATTATTAGTTATTAGCAGATTTTTAAGGTTACATTTTTTTTATAATTACCTTTATATTGTTAAAATTTGTTCCACAACATATATCTTATTATATATCGTTAAAAAGCTAATAAAATTATCTACATCACTATATATAACAATTTATTACGTTTTGAACAAAATTACTTACAAAATATAGTTGATAATAAAAAGACAAATATTATATTGTAAATTCAAATTCAAATGTTAACCGCTAAAACGGAGTTGACAGTACCAACCCGCCGCTAACTTCACTTGAGTACATTGTTCAAAATTAAATGCAGTAATTTTAACATTTTATATACAAATTAATATTTGAATTAGTTTTATCGGTTGCACTTTTTTACATACACGTTTATTTTACTATAAATAATTCAATATATAACAATAGTATTATATATTATTAGAAAGGTAATAGAATTATCTACATATCTGTATATAACGTTTAAAAACTTATCGAACAAAATTTAGCAAGAAAAATCTGTAAAGTTGAAACTGTAGTCAGCCATTGGTAGTGGTTACATTTTTTTTTTTAAATACGATTAAGTATAATGCTAAAATTTGTTTTAGCACATATATATTGTTATATATCGTTAAAAAGCTAATAAAATTAACTGCAAATCTGTATATAAAGTTTAAAAACTTTGCTAACAAAATTAATTAAGAAAAATCTGTGAAGTTTACAATTTAATATCTAGTTATTAGCACTATGTTTTGGAAGTCCATAATTATATATTTGATCTGTTGCACTTTTTTATACAAACGTTTATTTTATTATACAAAATTAAAATATAACAATAGTGTTATATATTGTTAGAAAGCTAATAAAATTATCTACAAATCTGTATATAACGTTTAAAAACTTTTCAAACAAAATTATGAAAAAACTTGAAAAAATATCAGATACTAAAACACATTTTCAATATCTTTATGCATAATCTATATTTAAAACATTCAATAAATACATTTAATTAATATATTAATTACAAATACATAACCTCAATCAAGGTTTGAATAATGTACAATTCGGTAATACTAGGAATGTAAAACAAAAATATAATAGAACAATAATTCGATTTCAACAAAGATATTGTATTTTAATTTTAATTTATATTGATCACAAATTAATAACTCGTTACATTGTAATAATACTAAACAATCTATTTACAATTAAAAACACTCCTTTCGCAAACTTTAATTCTCCTTCTTGATGCGTGTGGATGTCATTCTGTAAATAATGGAGTCCCTGCCAGGGTCCATTGTGGAGATCGAGATACAGATAGCAAGTAACGAGAAGAAAAAGGCTACTCCGAACCATAAAATGATGTTAAAAACCACCGGGTAGGAGTCGTTGTATTCTTTAGCTAGGTTGAAATCGGGTTCTTTTGGAGCATCATCTGCTTGCCTTGTCTTACGTGTTAAGACGTCATTAGAGGTTAGTACGGTGAACAGCACTTTGCCTTTGTAGGTTTTATCGAAGGCTTCGCTCAAGGTTTTGATGGCTTTGGTGAGTTCAGTTTTGGCTTGTCGGTTTCTTCGGGGATTTGAAATTTGTTGCTAAGCGGAAGAAGAATAAGCTAGGACGTTCATCAGGGGTTAGTTCTAAGACTTTGTCAGATAAAGCGTTGAGGACACCCAGGTCTTTCACAAACTTCTCTGGTAAATCACTTTGTACCGGTTTGGGTGATACAACACCAAAGACACGCTCAGAATTGACGTTACCATTAGGTAATTCCAGGTTCACGAGAGTCAAATCATCAAAGGGGTAGCGTTCTTTGAAGCGTTTATCTAAAGAGTCCCATGTGTTATCCAATTCCTCATCCACAACCAAAGGATAGGTGTTCTTCGAATCCAAACTAAGTTTATCGGTGCCTTCTACAACTACAGTGACTACAGCTTTAGGTAATTTAAAAGGATTCAATTTACTCACTCCGTCCCATTCAGCAGAACTCTGCTCCGATGTCAATCCTAAGGCTACGGAATACAATTCCTTTAACAAAGATTGGGGTAAAGGAGTCTCGCCTTGGAATTGGACTCCATTTGGAGAATTTAATACACTCAGTTCGCCGTTGCAATATATGGATGCCACAAGGGGCAGTAAATAAATTAGAACCTTTTGCCACATTTTATTACTTACGGATAAAACGTACGAATGCGATTTTATCCTGTGATCAATAAAATTTTAGTCATATGATTATGTTTCATATGACTGCACTTGTCAATGACGTGACGACGGTACCAACTTGCGGAAATTGTGAAAACTGTCAAATAGATAAAGGGATAAAGGTTAAATGACTTAAAAATTAAAAGATATAGTGATTATTTATTTTGCAACACGGATAAAAGTACTATGAATTGCAAATTATTAATTATATATTTTACTTAATGAAGTTATATGTTGACAGTTGCAAAATTCAAAATGTCGTCTTGACAGTTTCAAATCCAACATGGACGCTTGACAGGTCCATTGGTCTAAGAATTGACACATTTTGGTTTAAATTTATGTTTATTTTATTTAAATTTAATTAAACATATTAACTATATTAAATATCATTCGAATGCAAATAATTTGTGAGTTATTAATTAAATATATTACATTCATTATATTTAAAATATTGACAGTTGCAATATCAAAATGGATACTTGACAGCACCAACTTTGCACAAATGTCACATATATTTATTTATTATTATTATTATAAAACACTTTATTTGCGTAATTTATATTAAAAACAAATTAATTTTAACGATTGATTTTAACACAATTAATTTAAACGATTGACGAGTAAAATTAGTTAATTAAAATATATGTTGACAGTTTTGAAAAATCAAAATGTCCTCTTGACAGTTCCGAATCCAACATGGACACTTGACAGCTCCAACTTTCAAATAATTCAAATTATAAATAAATGTTCGTGGTTTATATTTATGCTTATTTTGTTTAAATTTTATTATATATATTAATATTATTATATATCATTAGAAAGCTAATAAAATTGTCTACAAATCTGTATATAACGTTTAATATGTTTTAGAAGAGAATTAAATAGGAAAAATGTGCGGGATTTGAAATTTAGTTATCCATTGGTGGATTTTATCGGTTACATTTTTTTAAATTTACGCTTGTATTGCTAAAATTTAAAAAAAAATGAGAAAAATGTGTGAATTTTAAAATTTAGTTAAACATTGGTGGATTTTATTGCTTACATTTTTACAAATTTACGTTTATATTGCTAAAATTTGTTATACAACATACATATTATTTTACATCATTAGAATTCTAATAAAATTATCTACAATTATAAAGTTTTCAACAAAATTATTTAGAAAATATTTTTCAAACTTTGATTTCAAAATGAAGTGTCATTTTATATTATTAGTTTCGTCGGTTGCATTTTTTCATATATACGATTATTTTATTATAAATAATAAAAATATAACAATAGTATTATATATTATATATTATTGAAAAGCTAATAAATTTATGTACAAATCTTTATATAATGTTTAATAACTTGGCGAACGAAATTGAATACGAAAAATAACTAAACTTAAAAATTTAGTTACTGTTGGTGAATTTCTGTATTGCAATAAAATTAATCTTTATTCTTGTGTACAATAATATATTGTTAAAAAGTAGATAAAATTATCTATAAATCTGTATATAACAATTTGTTAGTGTTGGAACAAAATTATGCAAAAATAATTTGTAAAGCTTTGAAATTAAAATAATTGTGTCAAAACGCCCACATTGTTTCAGCTTCAACGCTTTTGCTTTAAATTTTGTTTATTATTTAATTAAATGTATTATAATTATTATATATCATTAGAAAGCTTACAAAATTATCGCTTATAGCTTAAAAAAATTTAAAATGTTGACAGTTGCAAAATCAAAATGTCTACTTGAAAGTTCCGAATACAACATGGACGCTTGACAGCGCCAATTTTAAAATAGTTCAAGTTATAAATAAAGGTTCGTGGTTTATATTTATATTTAATTTGTTTAAATATAAGTAAATATATTATAAGTATTATATATCGTTTGAAAGCTGATAAAATTTTCTACAAATCTGTAAATAACGTTTAAAAACTATGCGAACAAAATTTAATACGAAAAATATGTAAACTTAAAAATTTAGTTACTGTTGGTGAATTTCTGTGGTTACTTTTTTCCTATTTAGCATTGTAGTATCAAAATTCATCTCTATTGTCATCTATTATAATATATTGTTAAAAAGTAGATAAAATTACCTTTAAATCAGTATATAACTATTTGTTAGTGTTGGAACAAAATTATGCAAAAATAATTCGTTAAAGTTTGAAATTAACACCACTGTAAAGCGTCCATATTGTTCAAGTTTAAAATTTGTTGACAGTTGCAAAATACAAAATGTCTACTTGACAGTTCCAAATGCAACATGGCGGCTTGACAGCTCCAAATTTGAAATAATTCGGGTTATAAATAAATGTTCGAGGTTTATATTTATATTTATTTTGTTTAAATTTAATTAAATATAGTAACATTATTATATATCGTTAGAAAGCTAATTAAATTATCTACAAATTTGTATATAACACTTAAACTGTTAAAACAAAACTGTCTAGAAAAAAATGGTTAAACTTTGTAAATTTGTAAACTGAAACATTTATTTTTATACATTTTAGTATAAAATATGTACATAAAATACCACTTACACCTAGTTTACGTAAACTTCAACTAAAACACACAATTAAGTAGTTTCATAAAATGTATTTATACAAACTTACATCATATATACAATCAATACAATTAAACGTTATAAATCTATCAAATTAACTTCAGTACATTTGTCATTATCCGGCTTCTTATTATTAAAATCATAAACAATCTCCGAAGTGGATTGATAGATCGGATTAATCGTGACACTGTTATCAGAATCATCATCATCTGATAAATAAAATTTTGAGCCTTGTTTCGAACCCAGAGACTTCTTTCTCAAGGGGGCAATGGTCTGTCGTGGATCCTGCTATCGCTCTTGGTTCTGTGCAGCTCGTTGGCAAGTACTTGGGATCGTAGGAGTTTGGGGATTTACTACGTCTTGGGGGCTGGGGTAAGGCTAGGTTTGTGTCGAAGGGGTTGAAACGACCCACGGATTGAGCTCGTGATTGTACGTTGTTGTTTTTGTGGTTTTCTTGGCCGAAATTGAGGTTTTCAAAGAACTCCCAAGAGTTATCGAATGGTTTTGCTTCAGGTTTTTCTCTGGGGAGAATTTTATTAAAGCGTTGTCTTCGAATGTTACCCAAGAAGACTCTTGAGCAGGCAAGTGGCATTGGAAGCCTGTCTGTTGCATGAAATGATCCCCGCAGCCTTTATTTCTCGGTACCATGAACAAGGATCTTTTCCAGTACGCAAACTGATACGTTTCTGCAAACGAACAACTGGGTCCTCCAGTACTCGTACGAGGCTGTTTTGAGCACGTTAATCCACTCCAAACATGTTCTTCAGATCTGCCTGAAAAAAACATGTCTTCGATCCCAATCGTTTTGGAACACGATACAAAATGCAAAAGGCATTGCCGTTTGCATCTCTAATTGTATTTGGCATTGTTCCAGCACCAGGAGCCCTAAAGGTTGCTTCGTGTTGACTTTCCCAGTATCACTTATATCAAAATAATACAGGAGATTCGATTTTAATTTGAACCATCTTTCTTTGCAACCGTTTTGATTGAATTTGGGTCTGCTGTAATTCAGTCTTCCTTCGAGATCACATTTGGACTCGCTTAATTGAGCGATTTCTTTGTCGTTAAACTTCATAATTGCAACAATAACTATACACTACACACAACAAACTAATATCGGAGCCCTAAGTGTGTCTTTTATCATTTGTCACAAGTTTATGACACACATTAAACGAGTAAATTATCATTATTGTTGTGTTTGGTACGTCAATAATTATGTACGGACGTTTAAAATAAACAATGAAGCCGTAAATTAGCTTATTTTTGTGTAATTAAATCAACAAAAAATTAATTGGTTTTAACATAACCTTTAAAAGAACTGTCATTAAGACATTTCTAAATAAAATGGAGAGGATACTCGCTGAGTTGGAGCTGTCAAGCGTCCATGTTGGAAACTGTCAAATTATTGATTTTGCAACTGTCAAATTATAATTTTTTTTTAATATTTTTATTTATTTTAAATTATACATTATTTTCATATCTCAGTCAGACAGAGGTGCCCTGGTATGAGAGATTATAAAAACAGTTTTCATATAATATTTACATTTCATTTGACTAT